>NC_090753.1:40765195-40772695 GCF_036898095.1 Palaemon carinicauda | reverse complement strand
GGAAAGATAAGTACTATGAAGAGCTGCAAAGTGTAATAAATTAGATCCAAGAGAAAGATATGAAACTTGAGATTCCTGACCTCAATGACGAAGTTGGAAGGAATAATTAAGGTATAGAGAATGTGATGGGTGTTGAGGGTCTTGGCGAAGTTTTTGTGCAATAAACAATCTTGTTATTGGAGGCACTCTTTTCCAGAATAAGGGGATCTACAAATATACTCGAACTTCGCCACGCGGCAATTAAAAAAATCAAAGAGATCATATAGCCCTTAATAAAGAGAGAAGGGAGACTCCAAGAAATGGAAAAATCTATAAAGTTGCGGATATTGGTAGTGATCACCTGCTCCTCATTCATTGCCACATTGAAATTAGAATTGAAAGCACCCAGCAGAAATGTACATAGAATACCTAAGTTTTGATACAACTAAGCTTGTAGATGATGAGCACAGAAAGACAATTGCAATATAATGTAGAGATTGTTTTATAGCATTGTAGATGAAGAGCAGACAATTAATGAAGAATGGTGTGATAATAAGAACATATCAATCAGTTGGTAGTGCACTTCGAGGATATGCAGTTACAAGGAAAAACCCATAGATATCAATTGATAATTGCAATACTATGAAAAGGAGACAGAGACAGAAATTGATTATTGAAGGTTTTCGAGGAAGTAATAAAAAATTACAAGTTAAAAATGCTATGTATTCCACTATATGATATCGCAGTCAAAAGAAATGTCAGGAATGACTGAAGAATGTTTAGACAGGGAAGAATATAAGACTGACACAGCTATGAATTCAAGGAGTGGCTATTGTGTAAGAATTGTTCATGGAATAATTAAAGAAATCTCTACCGGAGAAAACAATAAGAAGCATATACCCATCAAAAAGAGAGATGGATCTGTAACAAAAAAAAAAAATGAAGAAAGGCAACGTTGAAAAGAACATTTTAGTGGAATCAGGAGTAGGAGATATGAAGGGAATAATTTGACAGATAGACATGAAGCTGAGGAAGCCCTTGATGAGTCCATGAATGAATTCAGTGTATTTGAAGTTGAAGCTATCATTAAAAAACTGAAGAGATGGGAAGCCCCTCGATACAATGAAATAACTACTAAGATGATATTGATTGAAAATGAAGTGACTCACAGAATACTTCTGGTAAACTTGAGTTTAATGATGAAGGGGATAGCAAGAAGACTTCAAATCAGCTTACATCTTTATTCCATTAACCAACATTTCGGGATACCCAAATATGTATACATATAGATATATACATAAATATATATATATATATATATATATATATATATATATATATATATATATATATATATATATATACAGTATTGTATATGATTATATGTACATATATATATATATATATATATATATATATATATATATATATACATATATATATATATATATATATATATATATATATATATATATATTGTATATATATATATATATATATATATATATATATATATATATACATATATATATATATATATATATATATATTGTATATATATATATATATATATATATATATATATATATATATATATATATATATATATATATATATATATATATATATATATATATAGATACACTGTTTCTCCCATATCAACCATTTTATCCTCATTCTTACTCTTCCCTTCTTTCTTTCTTAATACCACTTTTTTTCTCTTCTTATTTGCAATATTTTCTTTTCCCTATCCTCCTCCAGTTCCTCATAATCATCGACTCCCTTTTTCATTCTTATCCTTCATCTTACTCTAGTTCGTTATAATCAGTTCTGTTTCTTTTTCGTCCTCTCCCTCTTCCGCCTCAATTGCCTTAAAGCATATGTTCCATCCACTTCTGATTGTTCGCTTGAATCATAGTTGCTTTATCAGTGCTTTTACTTGTTGCATATTCCTCCCTCTTGTGTCACATCCTCGTCCCTCTTACGAATGAATGGAATGCTTCCTCGTTGCAAACGGATCCCGTGTTTTTCTGTCCTCTCAAATGACAGCTGCTTTCCGTCCTGTTTTCAAAAGAGGCGCCATAATTCCGGTGTCAAAATTCATTGTCGGTGCGTTCCCTACCTTTGAAGAATGGTCGGCCAGATACGGATGTGTTTTGAGTTTTTCTTTTCTCTTTATTACATGAGCGAGAAATTCCTTGATTTAAAAATCATCTCGAGTGCAGAAATTTCACAATTCTGTTATTAGCTAATTTATCAAGTGCGTGGAAGTATTATTGTGTCTGGTATTTAATAATAACTTTCTCTCTCTCTCTCTCTCTCTCTCTCTCTCTCTCTCTCTCTCTCTCTCTCTCTCTCTCTCTCTCTCTCTCTCTCTTGATATATATATATATATAAATATATATAATATATATATATATATATATATATATATATATAGAGAGAGAGAGAGAGAGAGAGAGAGAGAGAGAGAGAGAGAGAGAGAGAGAGAGAGAGAGAGAGAGTGTGTGTGTAATGCAAACATATTTACAATGTTCTATAATTAATTGCAAATGCTGTATATCGGTGACAGATAGTTCAAGTTATTTTTCTATTCTTGTTTGTATATCAATTTGTGTATTGCATGACTCATTTGTCAAAAAAGTTCGTGATAAAATATTTTTTAGCGATTTTATATCAAATAGAGCTCTAAAGACCTTTTAAGCATTTTACCTTGATCACTTTTAATCATAAATGTGTTATTGTTCAACAAATATTTACCATTAAGTTTTAGCTAAACACGGCTAAAGAAAGATATTTTAAACCTACAAAGAACAGAAGGAGTTCAAATTTAAATGTGAAAAAGACCAAATATGTTTAGCAATATATATATATATATATATATATATATATATATATGTGTGTGTGTGTGTGTGCGTATATATATATATATATATATATATATATATATATATATATATATATATATATATATATATATATATACATACACATATATATATATATATATATATATATATATATATATATATATATACATATATATATATATATATATATATATATATACATATATACATATATATATATATATATATAGATGTATATATACACACACATATATATATATATATATATATATATATATATATATATATATATATATATATATATGTATATATATATATATATATATATATATATATATATATATATATATATATATATGCATTTATATAATAATTATATATAAATATATATATATATATATATATATATATATATATATATATATATATATATATATATATATATAGATAGATATATATGTATATATATATATATTTATATATTAATCATATATTAATCTTATTTGGAGAAACAGGAGGCCTATCATCTTTGGAAGGGTAACAGATCAGATTTGACCTGGAACAACTATACTCAGCTTCGAGCTTTTGCTCAGAGAGTTTATGCCTCAACTGAAAAGGAGTACAATTTAACCATAAAAGAAACACTTTCTGGTACAACTTAGGAACATAAATGGTGGTCTACCCTTAAATCTGCACTCTTTGGTGTATATGCAACAGTTTCTCCTTTACTTAAACCAGATGGCTCAGTCACTCACTGTCCAAAGGAAAAGGCAACCCTTTTGGCTGATTTTTTTGACAGTAAACAGAGTAATGAAAAACTGGAACTTCCTTATTCCTGTTTTCCTGAGGCTAAACTAACTAGTTTAGCTTTTCGATCTCGTGAGATTAAAGCTCTGTTGGTGGACCTTGATCCTTATGGAGGTGTAGACCCAAATGGTAGTTTTCCTTTTTTTTTATAAAGACAGCAGATTTCTTAGCTCCAAAATTATCTGTTATTCTGCGCAAGTTAGCAAGAAGAAAAGCTTTTAGCACTAGTTGGAGAATTGATAATGTTACTCCTCAATGTAAATGTATTTGTGGTAGCTCAAATCCCACTGATTACCACCCAATTTCCATAACTCCCATATTATCTAAAGTTTTTTAACGTCTTCTGGCAAAACGTCTTAATAGGTTTGCTGAAGGTAATCATCTACTCCCTAGTTTGCAATTTGGTTTTCGTAAAGGCCTTGGAGCATGTGATGCCCTTCTCTCAATCTCCTATGCTGTACAGAAATCCCTTGATTGTGGTCGGGAAGTTCTTATGATTGGCCTTAATTTTAGTGCTGCCTTTGACCGTGTTAATCACGAGGCCCTTGTTTTCAAATTGAAACAGTTGGGAGTTGGTGGGTCGTTTCTTAGCATTATTATTGATTTTTAAGTAATAGATCTCAAAGAGTTGTTGTTGATGGGCACCATAGTGATTATAGGAATGTGATATCCGGTGTTCCACAGGGTAGTGTTCTTGGCCCATTACTTTTCATACTATATACACATGACATGTGGTTTGGCCTAGAAAACAAGCTTGATGCATATGCAGATGATGCTACTCTCTTTGCATCAATTCCATCCCCTGAATGTAGATCTAGCGTTGGTGAATCCCTTAATAGAGATTTAGCTAGAATTAGTGCATTGTGCAAATTATGGGGTATGAAGTTGAATCCTAACAAAACTCAAAGTATGATTGTAAGTAGGTCAAGGACGGTGGCTCCTCAACATCCGGATCTCAGTATTGATAATGTTTCTTTAAATATGTATGACTCTTTCAATATTTTAGGTGTGATTCTCGACAGTAAATTTACTTTTGAGAAACATATAAGGTCTGTGTCCTCTTCAATTGTACAAAAAATAGGCTTATTGAGAAAGTCTTTCAAGATTTTCGGTGATCAATCTATTCTGAAGAAGTGTTTTAATTCTTTCATTCTACCTTGTTTTGAGTATTGTTCTCCTGTCTGGTGTTCAGCTGCTAATTCTCATCTTAATTTGTTGGACAGAAACTTACGGTCTATTAAATTTCTTATTCTTGATCTAGATAATAATCTCTGGCACCGTCGTTCAATTAGTTCATTATGCATGTTGCATAAGATTTTTCATAACTCTGACCATCCTTTACATTCAGATCTCCCTGGACAATTCTATCCTGTTCGTAATACTAGGCAGGCAGTTAATTCTAATAGCCAGGCCTTCTCCATCACGAGGCTCAATACTACGCAGTACTCTAGAAGTTTTATTCCATCTGTTACCAAGTTGTGAAATGATCTTCCTAATCGGGTGGTTGAATCAGTAGAACTTCAAAAGTTCAAAGTTGGAGCAAATGCTTTTTTTGTTGAGCAGGCGACCATGAGTCTTTTTATAGTTTACTTATGACATATTTGTTTTTGATGTTGTTAAGAGTTTATAAATGACATGTCTGTTTTGACGTTGTTACTTATTTCAGAATGATTTATTGTTAATTTGTTGTCTTCATTTACTTATTTCCTTATTTCCTTTCCTCACTGGGCTATTTTTCCCTGTTGAAGCCCCTGAGCTTATAGCATCTTGCTTTTCCAACTAGGGTTGTAGCTTGGGTAATAATATATATATATATATATATATATATATATATATATATATATATATATATATATATATATATATATATATATATATATATATATATAGATAGATAGATAGATAGATAGATATTTATATATACATATATAAATACATACATATACATACATAAATATATACATATGTATATATATATATATATATATATATATATATATATATATATATATATATATATATTTAAATATTAATCATATATATATATATATATATATATATATATTTATGTATATGGATATTTATGTATACATATATAAATACATACATATACATGCACGAATATATACATATATATATATATATATATATATATATATATAATTATATATATATATATATATATATATATATATATATATGTTTACATATTAATCATATATATATATATATATATATATATATATATATATATATGTATATATATATATATATATATATATATATATATATATATATATATATATATATATATACATATATATATATATATATATATATATATATATATATATATATATATATATATATATTAGGATTTTTGTTGTTGGTTGGGGTTGAACGGGGTTATCGAAGAATATTTAGAAGAGTAAGTCAAGCGGTAATTGTCCAGTATGATTTATTATCATCATTATTATTATTATTATTATTATTATTATTATTATTATTATTATTATTATTATTAATGCAGCCCAGTCTTAAACCCTATTTGCTAAGGCAGAATGGGACAAGCGATTAAGTGTATAGTATTGTCATTTTCGACATACAAAATACATACAAAATAAGAGAACGTTTTCTCTTGCTTCTCCTTTGTTATAGGTCACGTACAAATAAAACCTCGGAAAATACATTTATGTATATTGTAACTCTGACTTCAACTCCCCCCCCCCCCCCATCTCACCCACCACATCAGGCAATCCGCGCGTTGAGCCAGTTGTGTATAAGAAGCCTCATCCCGTGTGTGTGTGTGTAGATTGCCTTACCATATGTAAGACACGGGCTCTTGCCGCTGGGCAGCCCGTAAGAGAATATAGTTGTTGTTAGACAATTATGCTTTAAAATAGTTTTGCAATGATATGTTTAGTGTAATGTTTGATTTGATGCGTCTAATAAGGGAGTTAATCTTAGATTACAATTGTTAGATATTATTATTTTAAATTTAGATAGCCAAGGCTAATGTGTGGAAGGCCAAAAAGTAGTGGCAGTTTCAAGTGAACTGTTTATTCTCATTTAGCAGCCTAGGTTTGGTATTGTTCCTAGGTGGGGCTAACGGCTATACACCATACTTCCCACGGGCAGGAATTTGCAAAGCAGATTCCTAGTCAATTGCCCGTATAACTGAATGAGAGACAGGTCCCTTTAGCTGCCACTAGGCAAAACAAAATAAAAAGGGGAGGGATGACAGTCGTGACAACGGCGAAAAGCCCCGGAAAGGATGCTCCTCTTTAGTTCCACGAAAGGAAAAGTTGTGATAGACAAGTCTATCGAGTCAGAGAAAAAGTGTTATAGCAGAAAGTCCCATGGGAGTAGGAGATCACGGGAAGGAATAAAAAGTTATTTAGTTAGAGGCAGATACAAGGGCAAAAATATCCCTTACGAAGAGAATATTGTGATAGTAAAGTCTATCCAGTTAGAGAAACAGTGGTATAGCAGGGAGTCCCTTGGTAGGAAGAGAAACAAGGGAAGGAATAAAAGTAATGTAGTTGAAGGCAGAAGAGAGGGCGTAAATTATCCCGAAAAGCAAAGAGACATAAATCTATTTATATAGAAAAGTACTAGATAAAGGAAAGATCTAGTAATTCTATTTCTCAGAATAGTAATGTAAAGTTAATGTTTAATCAACGATCTATATAAAAATACGAATGATTTACTGTTACGTTTGGAAGAAGGGAGGTGTGGCACAGAGCTAACCTCATCCCGGATATCATTTATTAAGTTTCTATTTTTATAAAGATTTGTTCAATTTTACGATGGTTTAGCGTCTTGATATCTTTTTGGGGAGACA
>NC_090753.1:40747380-40752380 GCF_036898095.1 Palaemon carinicauda | reverse complement strand
GCAAGTTCACCAAGGACTAAGTAGTAATAATTCCTAGTAATAGAATAACGTTTATTTCAATATTACTGGCAATGATTATCATCAATATTACATCATTTCATATATCATTATATAACAAAATTATTGTAGAAGTAGTTTGATTACCTGACAAGAACCCTTTTATTATTAATGTTTGTCTTATCAGGATGTTTACATTCTACAGATAATATTATCACACAGTGAGGCTACCAACACTTCAGCGCTATCAATGCCATATCTACGAGTGAGGATGACTGAGCAATGGACGACCCTCAGCCAAATGTCATAACACGTAAAAAGCCAAAAAATGAGACGGCATCAGAAACTGACCGAGTGATGCATCTTTTGGGTGAAAAATTTAAAAAAAACATATTTTGCATTTTTATTGACAGAATTTATGCGAAACGCAAAATCAGTTTCTGACTTATCCTGATTATCATGATCATTTTCCGCATTATTTTCTTGACCAATAGTATCAACTGTAGCCTTTATTTTCTTTATGTATTGTTTAGGGAATCTACAAGCAGTTTCAAAATGAATCATCTTTCTACAATTCTGGCATGTTTGTCCAGTAGCAGGGCATTTCTTTGCTTCGTATGCAAGATGATCAGTTTTACCACACCTATAACACTTGGTTTTTTTTTCTGTTGTTTCTGTGTATAGGCCTGATTCTGATATTTATGAACATTAGTGTTAGGCACTTTTTTATGACTAGGCTTTGACATATTCCTCCTCTGATTCTCATTGTTTTTTTCCACTTGGAACCTATTGTACTAATTCTAGAATTTTCCATTTTATTGCTTGTAGAACTACATATCATGTTACTTTGCCTATTTGAAGTTTCTAAAGTTCTGCTTATTATCAATACCGTTTCTAATGTTAAATCTTTATCTTACAATAATTTCTTTCTTAGTTCTTGCGATGTGCAATGTGCAATAACTTGATCTATGATAAAATTTTTTAACTCTAAAAATTCACATGAAACAGCTAAATTCTTTAGTCTAGTCACAAATGCATCTAAACTTTCATTTTCTTTCTGATATGCCTGTGCTGTAAATTGATACCTTTCAAAAAATTTCTTGACCTGAGGAGCACAATATGTGGTAAGAGCCTTAATTGCAGTTTCACTTGTGTCATCTGTATGCTATAATGTCTCAAACACTTCCCGAGCTTCTCTACATGCTATATGAAGTAATAATGCCTTCTTTTGGGCATCCCTCATATTTCCTAATGCTTCTAAATAAATCTTAAATTAATCAAACCAATGTTTCCATCGTGTTGCAAAAGAACTGGGCTCAGCTGTGATGCTAAATCATTCAGGGTGTTCAATGTCAAGAGGCATTTTAAATTCTTTCCTGGATTAGGTTAGGCTACTGTTCTAAAGTCACCTTGTAACTTCCTACCTTTTTTGTATTCTACTCAATTCTAGAATTCCCTTTGTCTTCTTGTTTTGTTTGCTTGGGTTTGATGAAATTCTTCTGGTCGGCTGCATGGGGAATCTTCATTGGGCTTTTCTCCTGCTTTTCTTGCAATAATTTTTCTTCTGCTTCTCCATGATCTCTGCGTGTATTCGTTATCAGATCGTCGCCACTTTTATGTTGGTTGAATATTGTCTGGTGATTTCAGCATATTACTCACATTGCTCTATGACTCTGGGCTTCTAACTTCCACCAACCAACTGAGCGTCGAGCGTCTCGTAAACAATCTAAAAAACAGAATCATCAAAATAAACATATGAGCATCGCTCTCAAAAGACTTAAATCCTACTGCAGTGCAAGAGTAAAGAGAATCACATCCTAAATTTGAGGTAATTAAAAAATACTTGAATCCTAGTATCAAAATACATTATTTCAGTTATGTATAATGTATAAAATGTTTTATCAATACAATATGATACAATGTTGCGCTCAATACACGTAGCATTTGAGGTAATACAGTACATTATTGCAATAATACATAACAAACTGACGTAAGTGTTATGCCTCTGTAATTATTTCAATCAGTCAGGTATCCTTTTTAGCTATTTCCACCAACACTCGTAACTCCCATTCATCAGGTTTTGTCTCTTCATGCCACATTCTACAAAATAATCTGGTAAGTAGTCTGGGAATCACTTTATTCTCGGCCAGTATCAACTCAGCAGTTATTCCATAGTATCCTGGGGATTTCCAACCCTTCAGTTTTTTGAAGATAGCTTCGACTTCAAACACACTAAATTCATTCACGAGCACATCAAGGTCTTCATCAGCTTCAGGTATATCAATAAAATTATTCCCTTCATATGACTTATTCATAACCTCACTAAAGTGTTTCATCCAACGTTGTCTTTCTTCATCTTCTATTACTATAACAGAGCCATCTCTCTTTTTGATGGGTATATGCTTCTTTTTCTTTGGCCCAGTTGAGATTTCATTAATAATTCTATGAACAATTCTTAAACCATAGCCACTTCCTGAATTCATAGCTTTGTCGGCCTCATCTGCCTTACCGTATAAATACTCTCTCTAGTCATTCCTAGCTTGTCTTTTGACCTCACTATCAATACTAAAATACTTAGTATGCGCTACCTTGTAATTATCATTACTCCTTCGAAAACATTCAACAATCAATTTTTGTCTTTGTCTCCTTTTTATAGTATCCCAAGTATCATTCAATATCGATGGCTGTCTCATTGTAACTGTTTGTCCTAAGTCTTCACTACCAACTGACTGATATATGTTCTTAATGTCCCACCAATCTTCATTAATTGTCTGTTCTTCGTCTCTTCAAGTCTCTAAGACTCCACATCGATTCCTACATTCAATTGCAAATCTTTCTCTGTGCTCTTCCTCTAAAAGCTTAGGTGTATCAAACCAACGTATTCTATGTCGTTTTGTTGGGAGCTTTCAGTTTTAATTTCAGTATGGCAATGAGGAGCTGGAGATCACTAATAATATCTGCACCTCTATAGCTTCTTACATTTCTCAGATTCCTCCTTCTCTTTTTATCAATGGCACTATGATCTATCTGATTTTTTTTTTTGAATTGCCACATGGTGAAGTCCATATATACTTGATGTTCTTGTGTTTGAACAGAGTACCTCTAATGACAAGATTTTTTTGCTGAACAGAAACCTATGAAATGTGCTCCATTTTCATTTACAATTTCGCCAAGACCCTCGACACCCATCACATTCTCTATCCCTTGATTATTTCTTCCAGCTTTAGCATTGAAGACGTCAATCACAATTTTCATATCTCTCTCAGGGACATCATCTATTATCCTCTGCAGCTCTTCATAGCTTTCATCTTTCCTTTCTTAGGGGGATTCCTTTGTTGGGGCATAGCAAACTTTAATACTCATATTGCACTGTTTAGATTTGAACTTTGCATGTACCAATCTACTATTTACAGCTCACCACTCGGTTAATACATTTTCTGCTCTTGGTGTCATCATCATTCCTTCCCCTTCTTTTCCGGCTCCATCTGATCTTCCTGAGTAAATATATCTATCTATATATATATATATATATATATATATATATATATATATATATATATATATATATATATATACATATATATATATATATATATATATATATATATATATATATATATATATATATATATATATATATATTCCCTTGGTCTAAAGTTTCCTTACGAATCCCCTTATAACGTGTTTCACATAGGGCCATGATATCCAAACTGTTTCATAAATTCACTCTCCCCTTGCTGTAACTTTCCAATCTGATTCATGGTTCAACATTCCAATTACATATTTTTAATTTTTCATTAGTGTTTATAAACCGGGAGATTCTTAATAGCCCGCTATCCCTAGAAATGGGGTCCATTCTTAAATCTTCTCTATCGACGACTGACTAAAACCATAGAGGATCATTGGCTAGATCCATCAAATGATATCCAGTTCCTTGTGATTCGCATTGCCTTTCTTTCTAAGGCAAGTGACCCCTGCTGGTCCATGAAAATTCTAGTAAGATCAACCACCAGGCATCAGGAGTAAAAGCCAAAGAGACCGTTTGTCCAATGCCTTAAACCCATCCGTCACCCTGCTGCCAGTGACTTCATCGAGATTTAAGGGGGCATTTCCTCCATACTCAAAGCTCTCATTACTCCACCAAGTTGCTCATCCACTTATACAAGTATAACCACGTACCACGGTATAATAATAATAATAATAATAATAATAATAATAATAATAATAATGATAATAATAATAATAATAATAATAATAATAATAATAATAATAATAATAATAATAATAATATTCTTACAACCAAAAATATATCACAATTTACTTATATTACAACTTAAGAAAATTCCAACACTATACATAATTTAAAGCAAAATTTAATGCAAATTTCCATATGAAAAAAAAGCTAAATGCAACATAGTAATCAGAAATCCCGGACATTACTTTCAAGCAATTTCTCTCCCATCTGCCTCAAGTTTCTTCCGTCCCACCTGCTTCAAGATAATGAATTCCCGCTCTACAGTCCATTGATGGAACATCGCTAAAGATTGGATATATCCTTCAAAATAATTCTCTCTCTCTCTCTCTCTCTCTCTCTCTCTCTCTCTCTCTCTCTCTCTCTCTACTTCGAGATTATTTAACTATAATATGTATTCTTAACATCTCTCTCTCTCTCTCTCTCTCTCTCTCTCTCTCTCTCTCTCTCTCTCTCTCTCTCTCCTTGGAAATATTTTTAACTATACTATATATTGTTAATCTCTCTCTCTCTCTCTCTCTCTCTCTCTCTCTCTCTCTCTCTCTCTCCTTGGAAATATTTTTAACTATACTATATATTCTTAATCTCTCTCTCTCTCTCTCTCTCTCTCTCTCTCTCTCTCTCTCTCTCTCTCTCTCTCTCTCCTCTCCTTGGAAATATTTCTAACTATACTATATATTCTTAATCTCTCTCTCTCTCTCTCTCTCTCTCTCTCTCTCTCTCTCTCTCTCTCTCTCTCTCTGTAATTCTT
>NC_090753.1:40732380-40742380 GCF_036898095.1 Palaemon carinicauda | reverse complement strand
GTCAGTGTGGTTGGCGGCCATTTTGTGGACATATCCGAAGCGTAAGTTGCCCTATCTATATATATTCTTGTTCCCTATAGAATTTGTGATATTTTGGTATATTTTTACCTGCATAAATATCATATTATATATTAATTTACTTCACTTATTACCTCTGCCAAGGAATATGTATTGAAGTTATGTTTTCCTCCCTGTGTGTTTGTAATTTGTGTATGTGTGTCTGTTTGTGTTTGTCTATGAACAGCTTCCTGGGCACAATTCTAATTGTAGAATAATGAAACTTTGTGGGATTAACTGTTATGTATAAGCTGGAAGTGACTGAATTTCGAAAGGTCAGGGACAAAGGTCAAGGTAACGGTAGCGCAAAATGTCCAATTCATACAATCAGCCAAAAGTTTGAACATTGTTGTCAAAGAAAATTCAACCTTGTTTCATATTTGTGAGTATGGAAATCCACACCAATTATTACTTATTGAGTCTTATGAAGCGTGAAACAAAAAGTGAAGATGATGATCATTACTCATAAAATTGTGACTATATATATATATATATATATATATATATATATATATATATATATATATATATATATATATATATATATATATATATATATATATATATATATATATATATATATATATACATATTTATATATCCTTTTATGGTTTTATAAGAAGAACACTAGGAAGATGTTTAATGATATTTATTTATGATATGTAGAATAGGTGATACATTATGAATTTATCGAATTCGATGGATAATATTAAATTTGAATCGCAACTCTCAGTATCACTAAAAACGTAATTCCTTTGGGTATTTTTTTTTAAATGAATCTACATGAACTTTATTTTTGCACTTCATAGAAGTCATAAATATTTTGTTAGCTATCTTATGAATACACAAATCTTTTTTTCCTTAAAACTCTAGTTTCAATGAATAAATTCAATATATTTTCTTTTCATTTTAAGGTATTGGATAAATATTGCTTCTATTCATTTAATGTTCTTTATTTTTATTGAAATTATCAATTCATTTGGAAATATAAAATAATGCTTTTTCTTAGTTTAAAGCATTGGATGGATGCCCAAGAGAAGGCATCTGGGGAAAATTTTATTTTCCTTTATGACATATAACAATTTTATTGCAATTCTGGTATCATCTTTAAAAAACTACAATGTATATATATATATATATATATATATATATATATATATATATATATATATATATATATATATATATATATATATATATATATGTATATATGTACATATATATATATATATATATATATATATATATATATATATATATATATATATATATATAGATATATATATTTGTATATATATGTATATATATATATATATATATATATATATATATATATATATATATATATATATATATATATATATATATACATATATATATAAATACATATATATATATATATATATATATATATATATATATATATATATATATATATATATACACACACACATATATATATATATACATATATATATATATATATATATATATATATATATATATATATATATATATATATATATATATGTATATATATAAATATATATATATATATATATATATATATATATATATATATATATATATATATATACATATATATATATACACACACACACACACACATATATATATATATATATATATATATATATATATATATATATATATATGTATATATATATATATAATATATATATATATATATATATATATATATATATATATATATATATATATATATATATATATATATATATATATGTATATATATATATATATATATATATATATATATATATATATATATTTATATATATATATATATATATATATATATACATTATATAATGTATATATATACTACCTAGGTATTAGGTTGGCCAGGGCACAAGCCACCCGTTTATATACTACCATTGCCTTATTGCCTTATTTTTTGTTTGGGTTCCCCCAGGTCCCTCAGTGTGAGGCTCCTCGTATATCCACCAGAGACTTGCTAATGCATCTTCCGGTGTATTTTGCATCTTCCAGTCTTGGATGGTCTGGGATGCATCTTAGGTATTTATCGAGCTCATTCTTAAACACATCTACGCTCACTCCTGATATGTTTCTTAGATGAGCTGGCAGCACATTAAATAGTCGCTGCATTATTGATGCTGTTGCGTAGTGGATTAATGTCCTGTGCACCTTTCTCAGTTTACCTGGAATATTCTTTGGCACTATTAATCTACCTCGGCTTGCTCTTTCTGATATTTTAAGCTCCATGAGAGTTACGGGGCCTTTTGACTGGCCAGACAGTACTACATTGCATCCTTCTCTCTGGTCATGGTTCATTTTGCCTTTGCTTACACATACACCGAATAGTCTGGCTTATTCTTTATATGTTCTCCTCTGTCTTCATACATCTGACAACACTGAGATTACCAACCAATTCTTCTTCACCCAACGGGTTATGACACTGCAATTGTTTAGTGGCCCCTTTCCTTTGCTAAGGGTAGAAGAGACTCTTTAGCTAGGGTAAGCAGCTCTTCTAAGAGAAGGACACTCTAAAATCAAAACATTGTTCTCTAGTCTTGGGTAGTGCCATATCCTCTGTGCCATGTCTTCCACGGTCTTGGGTTAGAGTTTTCTTGCTCGAGTGTACACCCGGGCACACTATTCTATCTAATTTCTCTTCCTCTTGTTTTGTTAAAGTTTATATAGTTTATATAGTAGATATTTATTTAAATGTTGTTACTCATCGTAAAATATTTAATTTTTCACTTTTTTCCTGTCCTCACTGGGTGATTTCCCCTTTTTGTAGCCCCTGGGCTTATAGCATCCTGCTTTTTCAAATCGGGTTGTAGCTTAGCATTTAATAATATATATATATATATATATATATATATATATATATATATATATATATATATATATATATATATATGAATTGTAAAAAGTAATACATACATACATACATACATACATACATACATAAATACATACATACATACATACATAAAGATGACATCTAACTCTCAATATTCAGCAAGAATTTCATGTAAAAGAGGGTTCAGAAAATTCTAGAAATTTCATCAAAAGAAAGGAATAGAAGAATTTGAGGAAGCTGCATTCACAAGTCCTGAAGGGGTTCCTCGCCTTAGTAATTATCCGGATTTCGCTGAATTTGCATATTCGCACATCGTTAATTATACAAAAATTCTCAATAAACCTCGAGAGGAAAGATCTTTTCTTTCCAATCATGTTTTTTTTTTTCTTCTTCTTTGAAGATCATATCCATTGGTATGTTTGGGTTTCTTTGCGTGTGTATTTTTCTTTTTTTATGTTTATATTTTATGTTTGTTTTTATTTTCTGCGTAAGTTTCGTATCATCTTAAATGTGTAGTTAAGCGTTTTTGTATAAATGAGTTTGTGATAAATTAGTCTATTATTTTGTATTAGTATATCATGTTTTTTTAAAGTTCTTATTCACTTTCCGTATGTATTTCTTGGTGGGAGAATTCATTTTATTTATGTGTGAATTTCATGTTGGTTTAAATGTATGGTGGTTTGGTTATGTGTATGTGTATTTTCTATGCTTATGTGAATAATCGTGTTTATTCAAGGGCAAAGTTCAAGGAGATGTAGAAAGTGATATGATTAAAAATAGTTTGGTTTCATATATACACATCAACCCCTTACTGATGTATCCCCACTTACTGAGGTATCCCCACTCAGAAGGGTAAGTGACAGCATAAATCAATAGTTCATTTAAATTACAAGTCAAATCAAACAGGTTCTATGAATTTGTAGTAAAGCATAGAATATAATGTCATTTTGTACGAACTTTAGTAAAAATAGGTGATAGATTTATAAATCCCCTCAAAATAGCTGCAATGCCAAACGACCTCTCTTTAATTTCATTGACAAATCTAAAACGTATTAATAATGCTGAACTAATCGTATAACATGAACATTGACTTTAGTGTTGCACAAAAGTCAAAAGAAAATGAAGAATCCTTATAACAACTAGTGCATTTGATTGGTAGAACACGATAGATAGGTGCAGCCTGTCTATTAATATGATTCCATGCGATATTTTTAGTCAATCTAAATTAGTTCAAAAAATAGTTTTGAAACATTTTGTAGTTATTGATGAGAGCTCTTGTTTGATCACGGAAAACGATCCGGTTTTGCAGTAGATTTTTGTAGATATATTTTAGTATATGGCTCTGCAGCATATATATATATATATATATATATATATATATATATATATATATATATATATATATATATATATATATATATATATATATATATATATATATATATATATGTTTGTGTGTATGCGTATATACAGTATATACTTCTGTGTATGTATATATAGATATCTAACCATTGGCTTTTTACCTCGAATTATTTGTGGCACTAAGTGTATGTACTTGTGTCTGGGGGGGAGAGAGAGAGAGAGAGAGAGAGAGAGAGAGAGAGAGAGAGAGAGAGAGAGAGAAAAGACAAACTAACGTGACAGCACAATAAAGAAAAGACAGCCTTGAAAACGTTTCTTTACCCGGACGAAAGGAGAAGAAGCAAATTCCCAGGATTCAATGGCTAGAATATTTGGAGATCTATAGCAAGACTTATTTCGTTGTGAACTGAATCTGGATTTCATGGAATGCATTTGATTTGCTCGACGTGTATGTATGTTAATTAACCTTCCCGACCCTTCCTTCCCCTCCCGCAGATTTTTGATTTTTGCCGACAGGAAAGCTTCGCGTAGTCGTTGAATTTCAATCAGAGTGAAACTTGCACGAGGAGCAGTTACACGCTTGTCCTTTTTTATTATGGAAGGGTATTTAAAGCTATTTACGGAAACCAAATCTGAATCGAGTAACGTACAACTCTTTATCGTGAATAATCATTGCATGGCTGTCTTAGAAACTTGTGAGGCGTTTTTAAGGCACCCCATTCCCTAGCTACTTGGTTGAGAAATCAGATTGTAGGGTGGGGTGGGGGGAGGGAAGAGGGGGCTTTGAAATTGTTTAGGTGAGCACTCGCACTACAATCAGATCTTCAAAAACATGTCCTTCCAGTCTCAGCAGTGGAGCAGTTAACACCTATGGCGGAACCGCTCCATGATAATGACCTTTATGCCATTGGTTTTTTGGCTTGTAAATATGTGAGACTTAAGAAAAAGAGCAGACACAAGAAGATATTTTGGGGGTAAAGGGTGGCTAGAGGAAAGAGGGTTATTTTCTCATTAGAATGTACTGGAGGAGTTGAAACCATACCCTGATGATTCGTCCAATTATCTTCGAATGGATATGGACACTTATCATGAATTATTTAATAGAGTAGTACCTTTTATACAGAGGCAAGACACGTGCATGAGGAAGGCAATAACACCCCATGAAAGACATTCTGCTACGCTACGATTATTAGCAATAAGACGATCATATGAAGATATTAGATAGTGTGGCAATATCTCCTCAAGTTATTTCAGAAACCTGTCAATCCATAAGGACTTCACTAAAGGGGGAATATACGAAGGTAAACCATTTTTCAAACTTCATTACACAAACATAATAGCATCATTCTATTCAATAACATGGTTCACATGTTCAAATTTTAATTTAACTGTACGATTTCATGTTATTATTATTACTATTATTATTATTACTATTATTATTATTATTATTACTAGCCAAGCTACAACCCTAGTTGGAAAAGCAAGATGCTATAAGCCCAAGGGCTCCAGCAAGGAAAAATAGCCCAGTGAGGAAAGGAAATAAGGAAATAAATAAATGATGAGAATAAATTAACAGTATATCATTCTAAAAACAGTAACAGCGTCAAAACAGATACGTCCTATATAAACTATTAACAATGTCAAAAACAGATATGTCATATATAAACAATAAAAAGACTCATGTCATTCTGGTCAACATAAAAACATTTGCTCCTTCTTTGAACTTTTGAAGTTCTACTGATTCAACAACCCGATTAGGAAGATCATTCCACAACTTAGTAACAGCTGGAATAAAACTTCTGTATATAGATTATAGTTGGAAGGGTTTTCTATCAAGTTACATATTAACCTAAACTTTATTTCCATTCGTTGAATATTGACTAACCTTATATATTACCATATACCAAATTTTAGCAACAGCAAAGATTAGATATTGTTTGGAGGAAGTGAAAATTTTAAATTTCGATTCAATGTTCCCATCTTGGCCTCGAAAAATACATCATTTATAAATCTTGCTGCCACTATTCTTGTATCATGGGGCGTATTTCTTAATTTGATGGCAACATTTCTTCCTACTATTCCGAATTCATCCTAAAATGGTAAACCACTTTTGATGCAAGTTGACACAGCAGCCGATGTATCAATTTTGTCTGAGAAAACAGTTAAAAGCATTCCTAATTTGTTATAACAAATAGAGTTTTGAAAGGTTATAAGGGTTTTGATATTCAGGTAATAGGTGCTTCGAACGTAGAAGTACAGTACAGAGAACAGAAATTAGAGAGAATACCATTAACAGTAGTAAAATGTATAGGACAAACTTTGCTAGGTTTGGATTGGCTACAGTATTTGAAATTAGATTGGCCTAGTATTTTGAAAAATGTAATATCTGTTGGTAATATCATATCAGAGTTTCAAAACCTATTTGAAGATAAAGTAGATACAGTAAAGAACGCAAAGGCAATTCTAGTTTTGAAACCTGACAGTGCTCCTAGATTTTGTGCTCCCAGACCAGTACCGTACGCATTGAAAAGTGCAGTTGAAACAGAAATCAGGATATTAGAAAGTGAAGGATCATGGGAGAAGGTTACATATTCAGATTGGGCTACTCCATTAGTACCTATTGTGAAGGAAAATGGTCAGGTTAGGTTATGTGAAGATGACAAAGTAACGTTGAATCCACAACTGCAAGTAGCTCAACATCCATTACCAAATCCGAAAGACATGTTTGCAACTATGTCAGGTTGTACTGTATTGTCAAAGTTAGATTTAAGACAAGCATTTCATCAGCTTCCCATGGATCAAAGTTCACAAAAATTATGTACAGTACATACATCCTTAGGTTTTTTTATGCCAAAGAGATTACCTTATGGAGTTGTAAGTAGTCAAGCTAAATGGCAACAAAATATGGATAAAATTTTTTCAGGAATGCAAGGAGTATTCATTTTTATAGATGATATGTTAATTGCTGGTAAAGACACAAGAGGACATAGAGAAAGATTGCAAACAGTTCTGAAGAAGTTGAAGGAACATAATATTATAGTAAATAAGAGAAAATGTATTTTAGAAGTTGATTCAGTGGAATACTTAGGTTTTTTAATTAATGGCAAGGGTATTCACAAAACTGAAGAGAAGATTAAACCTGAACAAACAACAAAAGTACCAGAATATGTTTAGGAATTACAATGAATTTTAGGTTTAGAAACATTTTATGGAAATTTCATTCTGAATATGTCTACAATTGCGCATCCATTGTATAATTTGTTGAATAAGGGTGTAGAATGGAAGTGGACAAAAGAGTGTCAGGACTCTTTTAAAAGAATCAAACAGGAAATAACATCACCTACATTCCTAGTACATTATCAAATGGATTAACCAGTTAAATTAGTTTGTGATGCATCAAACATAGGTTTAGGTGCATTATTATCCCATGTAATGCCAGATGGAACAGAAAAACCAATTTCATTCACTTCTAGAGTATTGAATAAGGCAGAAAGGAATTAATCTCAAATAGAAAAAGAAGGTTAAGCATTAGTGTATGGAGTTATGAAATTTCATATATAATTTTATGGTAGGAAAAAGTACACACTTGCTACAGATCATAAACCTTTATTAGCAATATTGGGTCCAAAAGCAAGTTTACCTACGTTGATAGCTGCAAGACTACAACGTTGGGTAATTACGTTAGCCGCGTACCACTATGATATAGAATACTGTCCAACATCAAAGATGGGTAATGCAGATGCTTTATCCAGATTACCAGTAGACAAAGCTCCAGAAGAGTATGATGACAGTGTTCTGTTAATTTCTGTATACGATGTGCCCATTACAGCAAAGGATGTATAACACAGTACCGAGAGAGACCCAGTACTCAGTAAGGTTTTAGAGAGTTTAATGACAGTAGGGACTTATATGGAAAAAAGGAAAATTCTAAACCCTATAAGGATATATGGTATGAACTGAGTCTAACACAAGAAATTGTGATGAGAGGTTCAAGGGTAGTTATTCCTAATTCACTGAGGAATAAGGTTTTGTCTGAAATACATGCTGATCACCATGGTATTGTAAGATCAAAATCAATTGCAAGAACTTTTGTATGGTGGCCAGGTGTAGATAAAGATGTGGAATGATATATAAGAAAATATATGAATTGTGTTATGCAACAGAACAATCCTCATTTTACTAGAATGCATCCATAGGAGTTACCCAGGTATCTATGGCAAAGAGTGCATATAGATTTTGCAGGTCCTTTTTTATTTCTTCTTTTTTTTTTTGGATAGTCGTAGATGCTTACAGTAAGTGGCCAGAAGTAATGCCTATGAAGACACCAACGTCTTACACCACAATAAAAGAGATAATGCAAATTTTTTCTACACATGGTATTTCAGAAAGAATTGTTACAGAAAAGGGTTCACAATTTACCTCACAAGAGTTTAAAGAATTTTGTAACGTCAATGGAATAAAACATACATTTTCAGCAACATATCATCCCTCTAACAATGGGGAGGCTGAAAGGTTTGTTCAAATATTTAACCACAATGTGAAGTGTAGAAAAGCAAATTCAGGTAACATATTTATACATGTATCAAAATTTTATTGTCTCATAGAACAACGCCGGACAGCACAACAGGCGTGACACCATCAAATTTGTTGATGGGGAGGAGAATTAGGTGTAAGTTAGATTTGTTGTATCCAAGTTTGTAAAGTAATTTAGAAGATAAAGGGTATAAACAAGTAGAAAACCTTCAAAAAGTAAGACATTTTTTACCTTTATCTGATGTCATGGTAAGATCGTACAGCACTCCAGAGAAGTGGGTACCAGGAGAGATTGTAAGAGAGATAGGAAATCTACATTATGATGTTCAAGGTTGTGGAAATATTGTAAAACGCCATGTTGATCAATTATAGCCATTAAACAGAAATACAGTAGAGCATGTGAATGTTAGAGATGGAAAACTTTCAGAAGTCATTAAATCAAATGAGTCAAATATTAACCAAGAAGCTCCAACATCAAATGTAGATTCAGAATCAATTCATGTACCAGTACAAGATGAGGTTAGAGTTCTTGCTAATAGGATGAATAGAGGAAAGCCCCCTGAGAGATTAGATTTATAAAGATTTTTACAATGTCAAGTTAAGGGGGAGGAGACTTATGTAATATTGTAATAATGTACTGTATTACCTCAAATGCTACATGTATTGAGCGTAACATTGCATCATATTGCATGGATAAAACATGTTATACATTGTACATAACTAAAATCATGTATTTTGATATTAGGGTTCAAGTATTTATCAATTACCTCAAAGATAGGATATGATTCTTTTTTTTGTACTGCTGTAGGATTTAAGTCTTTTGAGAGCGATGCTCTTGTGTTTATTTTGATGTTTTGGTTTTTGAGATTGTTTGCGAGACGCTCGGCGCTCAGTTGGTTGTTGGAAGTTAGAAGCTCGGAGTCACAGAGCAATGTGAGTAATATGCTGAAATCCCCAGACAATATTCAACCAACATAAAAAAATTTTTATGAAAATATATAGTAAGCCTATTTCTAAGAGACAGGAGAGAACGATTGAGGTAAAGGTGAGAGGTGAACAAGCAGGATATAGAAAAGGTAGAAGTTACACTGATCAAAATTTCATCTTGAGACATATTATACAGCAATGTGTAGAATATAGGAATCCCCTTTGGATGGCATTTGTGGACTATGAAAA
>NC_090753.1:40714880-40724880 GCF_036898095.1 Palaemon carinicauda | reverse complement strand
CGTAATGAAGCGCAGACAGTTGACTTCTGGACTCGCTGGGTCAGAACTGGATCTGGTAGCGGTACAAACTTCAGCTACAGTTCCAATGCCAGGAGGAACCACACGCTGTTCGGCCACTTGTGGGCCACTATTGCCGCTACCCCTTGAAGGATCTCAATTTGTTGAGGACCCTCAATAGAAGGTTGTGAGGAGGGAACAGATAAATCTTGGACCATCTGTTCCAGTCGAGGGACATCGCGTCCACTGCTTCCGCTAAGGGGTCCTCGTACGGGGCACGTACAGGGGCAACTTCTTGTTGTCTTTCGTCGCAAAGAGGTCTATCTGCAGTTCTGGGACTGATTCAGAATGAAGGAGAATGATCCTGCGTCTAAGGACCATTCCGACTCTATCGGTGTGAACCTGGATAGAGCGTCCGCTGTCACATTGCGGACTCCTTGAAGGTGAACTGCCGACAGGTACCACTTCTTCTTTTCCGCCAATCGGAAGATGGCCAACATCACCTGGTTGAGAGGTGGTGACCTCGATCCTTGTCGATTCAAGTATCTCACAACTACCTCGCTGTCTATCACCAACCTTATGTGGATCGAGTGACGCGGGGAGACTTTCTTTAAGGTAAGGAGCACTGCCCTAGCTTCTAGAAAGTTTTATTTGAAAGGTCTTGAATAGCTTGGACCAAGTCCCCTGGACTTTTTTCCGATGAGAGTGACCTCCCCATCCCTCCTTCGAGGCGTCTGAGTGAATCGTCACCGACGGGGGAGGTGGCTGAAGAAGAACCGACTTCTTTAGATGTCTGGCTTGGGACCAAGGCCTGAGAAGAGTACTTAGCCGAAGCGGCTGGTCTTCTCAGATCTCTTCGCGCGTTTGATGCATAACTTCTCCAAACTCCGATTGCATCCTTTAGCTGTGCTCTTAGCACTGGGTCTGTCACCGAAGCAAACTGGAGAGAGCGCAGTACCCTCTCCTGCTCGCGTCTTGATATCCTTTCGGAATCTAGAAGTCTCTTGACAGAACCCGCTATCTCCTTCCTTTTCTTCGCCGGGATGGAGAAACGGTGTGACAAAAGGTCCCAGTGGATTCCCAGCCACTGGAACTTTTGAGATGGAGAAAGTCGAAACTTTTTCTGTTGATCTTGAAGCCTAGGTACTCTAGGAACTGGATCACTTGACTGGAAGCTTGCAAGCATTCTGTCTCGGATGCTGCCCACACCAACCAGTCGTCCAGGTAGGCTACTACCTGAATTCCCTTTAGGCGTAATTGATTAAGAGCTACGCTCGCAAGCTTCGTAAAAATCCTTGGGGCTATGTTTAGCCCGAATGGCATGGCTCCGAAGGCGTATAGTCTTCGTTGTAGCCTGAACCCTAGGTAGGGGGAGAGTCGATGGCTAATTGGAATGTGCCAATAGGCGTCTGACAAGTCTATAGAGACGGAATATGCCCTCTTGGGCAGTAAGGTCCTTATTTGTTGCAGTGTTAGCATTTTGAATTTGCAATTCACTATGAACTTGTTGAGTGGCGACAAGTCCAGAATGACTCTGAGCTTTTCCGAGTCTTTCTTGGGAACACAAAACAGCCTCCCTTAGAAATTGATGGGCTTCACCCTTCGGATCACCTTTTTTCTCCAACATTTCTTGAACGTACTCCTCCATAACGGGGGTGGAGTGTTGGAAAAACCGAAGGCACGGGGGTGGAGTGCTGTACCAGCTCCCGCCCAGTCCATTCTTGAGTAGGCTGTGGGCCCAGGGATCGAAGGTCCACCGATCCCGAAATTTCAGAAGTCTCCCTCCTACCGGTATCACCTCGCTTGGACTGCCGTCCTGAGGTCTTGCCTTCCTGACCACGACCACCCCTGAATCCCCTTCCCCTTGAGGGGCGTCTAGACGAGCCTCTGGCTGCTCCTCTAGGCTTTGCTCGAAAGGAAGTAGACTGCCCATCGAACGCTGGGGTGAATGCCGTGGACTGTGTCGACACGGCCTGGGGTACCCACTGACAAGTGGTCGGGGTTTGTGCCACGATCTGGGGCACTGGGGGCAATGGCAATTGCAGATGCTGTTGCTGTCTAACAGGCTTGGCTGGCCGAGACGGTAGCCTAGTCCTCATAGTCTTCCTCTTTGGTTGAGGACCCTCATTCGGGGAAGACTTTCTTTTGATAGCCAGGCCCCACTTCTGGAGAAGGTTTCTATTCTCCAAGGCGGCCTTATCAACAACTTCTTTGACCAAGTCGGTAGGAAAAAGGTCTTTTCCCCAAATGTTGGAGGAGATTAGTTTCCTTGGCTCGTGCCTCACCGTAGCCGAGGTAAACACGAACTCCCTACAAGCTCTCCTTGCCTTGACGAAGCCATAAAGGTCTTTCGTCACTGTGGTCAGATGAGTCTTGGCCACTACCATGAACATTTCATGGACCTTGGGGTCACTTGCCATCGTCTCGAGAGTAGTCTGAAGAGACATTGAGGCAGTCAGTCTTTCTTTTGTATCGAACTCTCTTCGCAAAACAAAGTCAGACAGCTTAGGGAGGTCCTCGCCGAACTGACGTCCGGCAATATCAGCCTCCAACTTTCCAACTGAGAACGTAAGATGGACGTCCTTCCAGTCTTTGTGGTCCATAGGCAGGGCCAGCGACAAGGGTTTACACTCCTCTAGGGAGGGGCAAGGCTTGCCGGCCTCGACTGCTTTTAGTACAGCCAGAAACCCTTTCTGTAAAAAGGGGAAGGCTCTAGTAGGCGAGGACACAAAGGAAGGGAGCTTCCTATTCAATGCAGCTACCTTTGAGTTAGAGAAGCCCCTCTCTTTCATCGAGGATGAAAGTAGAGCTTGAGCCTTAGCATGGTCCATCACTATGACCTCCTTCGGCTCTGTCTCCTCCTTTGAACTTGGTTCCTTCCTCAGCCGGACATAACAGTCCGGATATGATGCCTTGCTGGGCCAGAATTCCACCTCCTCCTCGGCATGTGCTCAGCATACCTCCATGGGATAGCATCTGAGCACAAGGGAAGGTCTTTCACATTGAGCTTTTTCTGGGGCCTATGTGATTCTGCAAGGCACTGCATTCGCAGTTCCATTGCAGCCGCCTTCTCCTGATTTTCCTTCTGCATTTGTTGGATCATTCCAACAATAGAAGAGAGGGCCTGTCCCAGCTCTACTGGGAGACCGGCCAATGTAGAGGGAATAGGCTCCGGAATCTGAACCGGAGTAGCCGACACCTTGTCGACGTCTACCTCTACAACGTCTGGGGCTTGAACTTCATCCTGGGCTTCTGCCAGGAGGTCTTCCTCCAGACACCCGTCCACATCAGACATCCTGTCATCTAACTGGATGTCTTGCATCGCGACCGCGACTTCAGCATCCACCTGGATCTGAACTTAGGGGATCTCCTCTTGAGGCTTTGGAATCACTGCATCAGCTGATGCCTTAGGGAAAAGATACGCCCTCATCTTCTCACTTGGAAGATAAGGGCCAGAAGTGTTCTTTTGGAAGCCCATTACCCAGGTACGAAGCTTCTTCCTAGCTATATCCCTTGATTCCTCTGTCCTAGGGGAATCAAAGGTCTCAGTAATCAGGTTAGTGCATACAGTACATACCTAAGGGTCCCTATACCGGAGATCATCCTTGGAGACAACGTATGCTGCGTGTCTCCTACAAAACTCATGTCCGCAGAGGTTCTTGCTGCGGACGTTGCAGAAAGCACTTCCGCACTTCGGAGTGTCCTTCTGTAAAGAGAAGAAATTTCCATGAGTATCAAGTGAACTATGTATCACTGGATATGCATAGTATAGCATAACAATTCAGAAAGGAAAGACACACACTTGTGTTTCCCTCACAACCCATTGCTGCAGCCTTCCAGATAATAAAATCAAATGATTAATCTCTTCTAGAGTAACCAATGCAAAGTTTTCAGAGGAAACAGGTGGAGCTCACACCTAAGCAATGATTTTAAAAACCTGGATAACAGACAGGAAAGAACTCACTTTCCTATATGTAGGGCAACAGCAAAGGACTGTGCAAGAAAACACAAAAGTGTTAGAACACACAGTGCTGTACCAACACCCTTACCATAGTTTTCTTCTTACTGTATATGTTATACTGAAGAATACTAGTACAGTATAGGGGGATACGTGCCGGCCGGCACTTGCCGGCCGGCACACACCATAACTAGCTTTAAAGTATACTACTTAACAGCTATAAGGCGGCAGCACTCTGGTTCAAATGCATGTGCCGGCCGGCAGCAACTGCCGGCCGGCAACAGCCAATGTCGGCCGGCAATGGCTGCCGGCCGGCAACTACACAAGGTAATACCCCGCTGCCGGCCACACTCTTGGTGACCGGCAGACAAGGGCTGACATAAGCCGGCTGGCAAAGGTACAAGACCGATGCCAGCCGGCAGCAAAAGAACCAGAGGACTACACCTATGAGGCCGGCAGCCGGGTCGGGTACAGCACTAGAAGAAAAATAGAATGAATGCCGGGATAAGAGTGTACACTACATCCAAGCCCGGCAATCCGAAAGAGTGCATATAAGGAAGGAGAGAATCAAATTCAGGCTTCCTGACCAATGCCGTCTGGCTCTACAGGCAGGCATGGAAGAGGGACCAAGGGAGGTCCGGGCAGCACTCAAAAATATAAGACCCTTGCCGGCCGGCAGCTCTGCCGGCCGGCAATGGGCTGAGTCAATTCCACATCCTAACCTATACTAGGTCCAGATGTAGAACGACGTACAGTACTGTAATGGCTAGGCCATTACGGAGATAGAGGGGGAAGGGACAAGAGGGTCCTACCGACCTTGCTTTAGTGACGGATCACCCGCAGCCAAGAAACTTATCTTAGCCTAAGGGAGATCTAAGGGGGAAGGCCAGCAATACTTGCCAGCTCCCAGAGCACCAAAGCAAGGAAGGTGTTGCTACTCCCAGGGAAAGAAACTTATCTTCCCCCGAGAACAGCAACAAGGACTAGTCTGGTAGATCACAAAAGAAGGAATCATATCCACAGAAACCATCGGTAGTGACCTAAGGAGGCTAAGCCCCCTTTGTCTGTGTCAGGCCAGCGAGGGAGACTCTGCCCCAAGCCAGACAAACACAGACTCAGACTAAAAAACTCTGTTGTTCTGTCCCTCTTTGAACCATACTACAGGAACAGGAAGGTACAGTAACACCCCAGTATAGTTTTATCGAAAATAAATTCGGAAAAAACCACTTAGGGATAAGCCCAAGGCTTAAACAGAGGGAAAGGGATTGCATACCTTCTCCGAAGAAAAGAAAGCAACCGGGGAGTATGATAAAGTATACTAAGGCTCCATAAGCAACTTAGCCTAGGCACCAAGAGAATCGATTACCTAAATCACCGAAACTCACTCGTATACTATCTTGGAAATATTCCACACAGTCTTAAATGTATAAAACATAGCCTAAAGCTTCAATAAAATTTGTATTACACTCGGAAAAACCAAAATCATGCATGAAGTACTAGGACCAAACGACTAAGCTACATGGCCTAGCGTAGGCCAGAATGGCGAATACTTCGCCAAAATAATACTAAGCACGAAAGGAAATCCTATGTAATGCTAAATAGCTAAAATTTATTAAAGCAAAACAACCAGGAATGTCGCTCTGACTAACTAAACTTATACCTAGCGAGCGACAGCGTCCAGGACGCCTCTTGTAGGCTACGGCTCTTGTATCAAAGATTAATCCTATTAATCACTCAAAATTTACCTAGAGCCTACATTTATACATAAAAGACATTTTACTCAACTTATCAGAGGCCGACGAAGAAGGAGAAGCCATGAAAAGTAGAATAAATCCAAGATTTGCGAGAAACACAGGAAAAAACACCGAGTTGTTAAGCTACGCAAAAAGGAATACAGATGGCGCCAGGATTGGCGCCAGGCACGCATACGAATCGGAGGATAGGGAAGCCTTGGAAGCGGCTCCCCTTTTTCTTTCCCGAATTCGTTTCTTGCCAATCCCTCCTACGAGACGAAATCTCTGTCCAGGATGCAGATTGCCATGTGGCGTGTCAAGAATACGTCCTCTGATATGTCGCGATATCCCTTTCACGAGGGATACTCGCTCCAGGAGTTAGAATTCTGGTACCTTAAGGTAAATTCTCTGGGAATATCGCCGTAGTTGTAATATACCCTAGGAAGCTACCTTATAGGAACTTCCATCAGGACGACATGGCTTGAGCCCAAAAATATATATATATATATATATATATATATATATATATATATATATATATATATATATATATATATATATATATATATGAATATACATATATATATATGTGTATATATATATATATATATATATATATATATATATATATATATATATATATATATATATATATATATATATATACATATATAAATATATATATATATATATATATATATATATATATATATATATATATATATATATATATATATATATATATATATATATATATATTATATATATATATATATATATATATATATATATATATATATATATATATATATATATATATATATATATATATATATATATATATATATATATATATATAGATATATATACATATATTCCTTTCATAAAATTCATCTTCAGATAATAGTTAGTGTAAACTATACTTATCTATAAATACAAATATCACAAAAGAAATTATTTTCCTAATAGAGTCCCACAACGAATGAATCTTTTCTTATTTGCGCCTTCAGTCTTAAAAGCATTTTGCAAACCCTGATTCATTTGCTGTGAAGCAAAACAAACTAGGAAACGAAGTATTTAATGCTGTTTGGAAAGAGAATTGGTCGTTTCCCATTGGTATTTCATGTTTTTGGAAACTGGCCAACAATGCAGACAGGTAACCCTACAATTGGGGGATACGATTCGTAAACAGGAAAACAGCTTTTCATATCTCTGATATTGCAAGAATATTTTTTGGACGAAATAATTTTCTACTTTGTTTGTAATTTTTGAATAATTGACATTATAGAATTACGTAATATCGTCATTTGGTTTCCAAAAAAGATATGAATTAATCTAGTCCACAATCGGATGTTTGGTTTAAAAAAAAATAAAAAAAATGTAATTGTATCAATTTATTTGTTTGATTCTTTTCCAGGAAAGATAATCCTGTACAGCCTGTGAGCAAGTAGGTGTTACGTACTTTATTTAATACTTTAGGTGTTGTGTGCTTTATTGAATTCTGAAGGTTTTGCATGTTTTATCCTTTCCTGTATCTGTATCATGTTTTATTTAATCCTGTAGGTGTAGTGTGATTCCTTTAATGCTGTAGCTTAGTATGCTTTATTTAATTCTGTTTGTATAGCATGCCCTAGTAAACATAGTAGGTGTTGTGTGTTTTTTCTAGTCCCATAGGTGTTGTTTGGTGTATTTAACTTAGGTGTTGTGTGCTTTATTTAATCCTATAGGGGTTGCATGTTTTATTAAATTATGTCCGTGTTGCATGCTTTATTCAATCAAGTAGGTGTTTTGTGCTCTATTCAATCCTTAGGTGGTGCGTGATTTATTTAATCCAGTATGTATTTAGGGTTTTATTTAATCCAGTGAGTATTGCGTATTTTATTTAATCTTTTATGTGTTGTAAGCTTTTTTTAATATTGTAGGTGTTTTGATTTATTCAATCATGTAGGTATTGCATGCTTTATCTAATCCTGTATGTGTTACACGTGATATTTAATCCAGTAGGGGGCGTGTGCTTTATTTAATCCTATAGGTGTTGCATTCTATACTCAATCTTGTTTGTGCAGTATGCTTTCTGTAAACCAGTAGGTTTTGCGTGCTTTATTTAATTCCATAGGTTTTTCATGCTTTATTTAATCCAATAAGTGTTGTATGATTTATTTAATCCTAGAGGTGTTACATGCTTTAATACTCCAGTAAGTGCTGCCAGCTTTATTTAATCCAGTAAGTGTTCTGTGCTGTATTTAATCCAGCACGTGTGGCCTGGTTTTTTTATGCTCTAGGCATTTGGTGTTTTATTTAATACAGTAAGTGCTGAGTGCGTTATCTAATCCAGTATGTGTTCTGTGCTTTATTTAATCCAGGAGCTGTTGCATTCTTTATTTAATCCTCTAAATGTTGCATGCTTTATTTAATCCAGTAGGTGTTGTGTGATTTATCTAATCCATTAAGTATTGCGTCTCTTATCTAACCCGGTAGGCGTTGCTTGCTTTATTTTATATAGTAAGTCTTGTTTGGCTTATCTAATGCAGTGGCTGCTGTATTTTTTTTTCTTAATTGAGTAGGTTTTGCGTGCTTTATTTAGTTGACTGATTTCATCCCATAAGTTCTGTGTACTTTATCTAATCCACTGAGTCTTGCATGCTTTCTTTAATGCAGTGGGGGTTACGGGGTTTATTTAGTCCAGTGGAGGTTAAGTGTTTCTTTAATCAATTAAGTATTGCATACTTTATTCAATCCAATAAGTGTTGCATGCTTTATTTAATCCCATAGGTGTTACGTGCATTATTTAAACGGGTAGGTATTGCATGCTTTATTTAATCCTATAGGCATCCCATTCTTTATTTAATTCTTTAGGTGTTGCATTCTTTATTCAATCTGGTATATGTTGCGTGTTTTATTTAATGTAGTATGTGTTGCATGCTTTATTCAATGAAGTAGGTATTGGGTGCTTCAAAGAATGAGCTTTGGCTTGCTTTATTTATTCTTTCAGGTGTTGTGTGCTTTATTTTTTTCTCTAAGTATACGAGGCTTTATTTAATCCAGTTGGTTTGGCTTGCTTTCTTTAATCCAGTAGGTGTTGCAAGCTTTTTTAATTAATTCAGTAGTTGTTGCATGCTTTATTTAATCCATTAGGTGTGGTTTGCTTTATATAGTACAGTAGGAGTTCCATGCTTTATTTAATCCACGATGTTTTTCATGCTTTATCTAATCATGTGGGTGTAGCATGCTTTATTAAACCAGTAGATGTGGCATGCTCTATTTAATCCAGTAGGTGTTCCATGCTTTATTCAATTTTCTAGGTGTTGCTTACTTTATTCAATTTAGTAGATTTTATATCCTCTATTTAATCAAGTAGGTATTGCATGCTTTCATCAATTAGGTGATGCGTTCTTTATCTATTACTGTAGGCATTACATGCTTTAGTGTTGCGGGCTTTATTTATTCTTGTAGGTATTACATGTTTTTCTTTTATCCGGTAGGTGTTGCATAATTTATTAAAGACAGTGTGTGTTCCATGTTTTATTTGATTCAGTAGTTGTTGCATGACATTATTAATCCAGTAGGTGTTGCAAATATTATATAATCCAGTAATTGTGGCATGTTTTTTTTAATATATTAAGAGTTACGTGATTCATTTAGTCAAGTATGCCTTTTGCGCTTTATTTAATCCAGTGGGTGCTGCAATGCTTTATACAATCCAGTAGGAGCTGCATGCTTTGTTTAATCCAGTAGGTGTTGCGTGCTTTATTCAATCAAGTAGGTGTTGCATGCTTTATTTAATCTAGTAAGTGGTGTATGCTATATTCAATCCAATAAGCGTTTTGTGCTTTATTTAATCCAGTATGTTTTGAGTACTTTATTTCATCCAGTAAGTACTCAGTGCTTTATTTAATCCAGAAGGTATTGCATGCTTTATTCAATCCAGTAGGTGTTACATACTTTATTTAATCCTGTAGGTGTTGCGTGCTATGTTTAATCCTGTAAGTGTTGTGTGCTATATTTAATCCTGTAGGTGTTGCAAGTTTCATCTTTTCTGGAATGTGTTGCATGTTTTATTTCATCAGATATGTGTTTTGGGCTTTGTTTAATCTTTTAGGTGTGGCTTGACTCATCTAGTGATGTATGCATTGCATGCTTTACTTCACCCAGTATTTGTTGTGTAATTTATTTATTCGTATAGATGTTGCATGGTTTTTGTAATCCAGTAGGTGTTTATTGCTTTATTTAATCCTAGAGGCATTACTTGCTTTATATACAGCCTTGGATTTTGCGTGCTTTATTTAATTATATAGGTGTGGCATGATTTATT
>NC_090753.1:40702380-40709880 GCF_036898095.1 Palaemon carinicauda | reverse complement strand
AAAGAGTTATCTTTGATACAAGAGCTGTTGCCTGCTGGAGGCATCATGGATGCTGTCGCTCGCTAGAATAGGATTTATTTGTTAGCAAGAGCGACGTTCCCAGCCCCTTTGCGCTTAAATATTAGCTACTTAGCTTATTTAGGAATTCTGTTATGATGCGATAGTAGTGTGCCTGGCGAAGTTTTGCCAAGGCTGCCAACACTAGTCTTCGTAGGCTAGTTGTTGGCCTATGTACTTCCTGCATGATAATTAGTCTTCCAAATGTGAATTTATTGCTTTAAGCGTTAGGCAACGTTATACATATAAGTCCTTTTCGAGTACCTTCCAAGATAGTATTGGTGTGAGTTTCGGTGAATTAGGTAATCGATTCTCTTAGTGCCTAGGCTAGGTTGTCTTAGGTCATTATAATATTATCTGTTCCCCGTTTGCTCCCTTCTCTTCGGGGAAGGGGCAAACCCTTTCCCTCTGTTTAAGCCTTAGGCTTAACTCTAGTGGTTTATTTGAATTAATCTTCAAATATATCTATGCTGGAGTAGTACTGTACCTTCCCGTTCCAACTGTATTGGTTCAGAAGGGGACAGTACAACAGTGTTTAGTCTGAGCCCGGTTTGTCTGGCATGGGGCAGAGTCTCCCTTGCTGACTGACTCGGGCATTAAGGGTTATCCCCTTGGTCCACCTTGTTGGGTTCCAGTAGTGATCCCTTTACTCGGTGACTCATCAGACTGTCCTATTGCCGTTCCGGTCTCGGGATATGTTCCCTTTTCTGGAAAGGCAATTCCTTCCTTGCCGTGGTTCTTGGGAGGCAGCCAGTAGTGCCGGCCTCCCTCTCGGGTCTTTCTCTAACTGAGATGAACTGTCTTAGTTGGGAATGACCCTTAACCAAGGTAAGGTTGGATAGGACCCTCTGTCCTTCCCTTCTTTTTTCCGTTCCTTGTGTCAGTCGCCTGCATCCTTGCCTAGCCTAGGTTGGGATGAGGAACTGACGTGGTCTCCTGTCGGCCGGCAAAGTGTGCCGACCGGCAGAGACCATTACTTCGAGTGCTGCCCGGTCCTTTCTTGGTCCCTCCATCGCTGCCGTCTGAAGATTCAGTAGGCAGCGGTTAGGAAGCTTGACTTAGTGTCTCCCCTTCCTTTCGGCACTCTTTCGGGTGCCGGGCCCAGAGACTCATAGTCTCTTAACCCGGCACTCATTCTATTGTCTTAGTATGTGTTGTCCTTGCCGTCTGCCGGCCTACAGGCCGGCCGTCGGTGGGGAGGGGTGTTCTCCAGTTCTCTTGCTGTCGGTCGGCGTTGGGTGTATACCTTTGCCGGCCGGTCTCTTGCTCATCTGCCGGCCACTACAAGTGGGGCCGGCAGCCGAGCGCTGCCTAGTGTGGGGGCCAGCCGGCAGGGTTTGTTTACTGCTGCCGGCCGGCCTGCGACACTGCCCAGTCAGCCGGCCACTAAGAATGATGGCCGGCAACGCAGTGCAAACCGGGTGGCTACGGTCTGGCAACCACTGCCGGCCGGTTCAGGCATGGGATCTGGAGTTCTCCCCAATAAAGGTGATCTGATGTTGTGTACTTGAGATCTACCTTTCGAAAAACAGGGGGGGGGGTGCTGATCGGCAATAGCCGGCTGGCACACCACCCTCAGGTACTGTATCAGTCCCCTCTTGGTGGTATATTCAACCAAGGGAGTTCATGATGTAGTAGGTTACAACACTGTCTTTTCTATCTTACTTGTGTTACTGGTACAATCACCTGGTGTCGCCTTACAAGGATAAAAGATAATTCTTTTATCCCTGGCCGGAATGGTAATATTTTACCTTAGGTGTGAGCTACACCTAATTTCCTTTGGAAATACGTTCTCTGGTTATTCTAGTTAAGACTAACTATGTGACTTGGCTGGTGGGCTTCCACAGGTGTTTGTGTGGGTTTCACAAGTAGGTGTCTTTCCCTTATTCTTGTTGAATACTCATTTGTTACATGTGAATTGAAATTCACTTGATATTCATGGAAATTTTTCTTCTTTTACAGGAGGAGCATCCGAAGTGTGATAGTGTCTTCTGCAATGTCCGCAGTAAGAACTTTTGCGGACATGCCTCGTGTAGGAGGCACGCGGCTTGTGCAGCCTCCAATGATGACCATCGTTACTGGGATCCGCAGGTATGTGCTGTATGTACTAACCTGCTATCAGAGGCTTTTGAATCCCCTAGGTCGGCGGAGTCAAGAGATGCAGCGAGGGAGAGGCTTCGCTTATGGGTAAGGGGTTTTCAGAAAAACACCACTGGACCTTATCTTCCTAACGAGAAGATGAGGGCATACCTCTTTCCCAAGGCTTCCCCTGATGCTGTTGTTCCCCAGCCTCGGCCGGAGATCCCTCTGATCCAGATTCCAGTGGAGGAGGATGTCGCTGACGCCATGCAGGACATCCAGTTGGACGACAAGATGTCTGACTTGTCCGATCGTGCGGAGCAGGATCTCCTCGCAGAGGGCGAGGAGGAGGATCGAGATCCTATTGCCGTGGAGGAAGAGGTTCCCGTATCATCAGACGTGCCGGTTCAGGTCCCTGAACCTATCCCCTCTACCTCGTCCGCTCTTCCAGCAGAGCTTGGACAGGCTCTCTCTTCCATCGTTGGTATGATCCAACAGATGCAGAGGGAGAATAATCAGAAGGCCGCTACTTTGGAGCTCCAGATGCAGAAGATCACAGCATCACGTGGACCTCCAAAGAAGCTCAACGTTAAGGACCTTCCTCTGTGCTCGGATGCCAACCCGTGGAGATATGCCGAGCACATGCTGATGACGATTGGGAAGATCGTCATGTCGGAGAAACTGGGCTCAGTTCCCCTTGAGGAGGTGGAATTCTGGCCCAGTAGAGGGGCCTACCCGGACTACTATGTCCGTTTGAAGAAGGAGCCGGCTTCGAAGGAGGAGACGGAACCAAAGGAGGTGATTATTCTGGATCACTCCAAGGCTCAAGCCACTTTGACAGCTGCTTTAAAGGAGAGGGGGTTCTCAAACTCAAAGGTTGCCGCTTTGAGTAAGAAGCACCCCTCCTTTGTATCCTCCCCGGCTAGGGCCTTCCCCTTTATGCAAAAGGGGTTTGCGGCCGTCATCAAGGCGGTTGAAGCTGGCAAGCCGTGCCCGTCTTTGGAGGAATGTAAACCTCTATCGTTGGCATTGCCAATGGACAATAAGGACTGGAAGGAGGTGCACCTTACTTTCTCGGTTGGGAAGTTGGACGCCGACATTGCAGGACAGCAGTTCGGCGAAAACCTTCCCAAGTTGTCGGAATTCCTTCTACGGAGGGAATTGGACACAAAGGAGCGCCTGGCAGCCTCGATGTCTCTCCAGACCAACATGGAGACGATGGCTAGCGACCCCAAGATGCCAGAGATGTTCATGGTTATGGCCAAAATCCATCTGGCCACAGTAACCAAGGACCTCTATTGCTTTGTTAAAGCAAGGAGGGCCTGTAGGGAGTTTGTGTTCGCCTCGGCCACAGTGAGGCATGAACCCAAGAGGCTAATTTCATCCAGCATCTGGGGTAAAGATCTCTTTCCCAAGGACGTGGTCAAAGAGATCGTGGACAAGGCAGCCACTGAGAACCGCAATCTTCTCCTGAAGTGGGGCCTGTCCCTTAAGAGGAAGTCTTCTCCGGATAAGGGCCCTCAGCCGAAAGGAAAGGCGAAGAAGTCAAGGTTTTCCTCCCGTCCAGCCAAGTCCTTCAAACCGCAAAGACAACAGCAGCAGCAGCCAGCTTTGCCTCCGGTTCCACAACTGGTAGCCCAGACCCCGACCACCTTCCAATGGGTTCCCCAAGCCATGTCATCAGCTTCCCCGGCATTCAATCCCGTGTTCGAGGGACAATCGACCACGTTTCGTGCAAGACCCAGAGGAGCAGCTAGAGGGTCATCAAGACGCCCCTCTAGGGGACGAGGATTCAGAGGTGGTCGCGGCCAGGGAGGCAAGACTGCAGGGCAGTCAAAGTGAAGTGTCGCCGGTAGGTGGGAGACTTCAGTATTTCCGGGATCGCTGGACCTTCGATCCCTGGGCCCACAGCCTTCTCAAAAATGGACTGGGTTGGAGTTGGTACAGTACTCCGCCCCAGTGCCCTCAATTTTTCCAACACTCCACCCCCGTTTTGGAGGAGTACATCCAAGATCTGTTGGAGAAAAAGCTGATCAGGAGGGTAAAGTCCATCAAGTTCCAAGGGAGGCTGTTTTGTGTTCCCAAGAAAGACTCGGGGAAACTCAGAGTCATTCTGGACTTGTCACCACTCAACAAGTTCATAGTGAACCACAAGTTCAAGATGTTAACGTTACAACACATAAGGGCCTTACTGCCCAAGAGGGCATATACCGTCTCCATCGATTTGTCAGACGCATATTGGCACGTTCCAATAAGTCGTCGTCTCTCCCCCTACCTAGGATTCAAGCTACAACAAAAACTTTACGCTTTCAGGGCGATGCCCTTCGGACTAAACATAGCCCCAAGGATCTTTACGAAGCTTGCGAGCGCAGCTCTCAAACAGTTACGCCTAAAAGGGTTCCAGGTAGTAGCCTACCTGGACGATTGGTTGGTGTGGGCAGCATCCAGAGCAGAATGCTTGCAAGCTTCCCTACAAGTGATTCAGTTCCTGGAATATCTAGGCTTCATGATCAACAGAAAGAAGTCTCGTCTTTCTCCAGCTCAGAGGTTCCAGTGGTTGGGAATTCACTGGGATCTAGTGTCACACCGTCTTTCCATCCCAATGTCAAAGAGGAAGGAAATAGCGGGGTCTGTCAGGAGACTTCTAGGTTCCGAGAGGATATCAAGACGCGAACAAGAGAGGGTTTTGGGCTCTCTTCAGTTTGCATCAGTAACAGACCCAGTGCTAAGAGCACAGTTAAAAGATGCAGCGGGAGTATGGAGAACCTTTGCATCGAAAGAGCGAAGGGACTTGAAGAGACCGGTCCCACTTCGACTACGTTCTCTTCTCAGACCGTGGTCTCAAGCCAGTCGTCTAAAGAGGTCTCTACCTCTTCAGCCACCCCCCCCCCCCCCCCGTCAGTGACAATCCACACAGACGCCTCAAAGGTAGGGTGGGGGGGTCACTCCCATCGGAAAAAAGTGCAAGGGATCTGGTCCAAGCTATTTGGGACCTTTCACATAAACTTTCTAGAAGCTATGGCAGTACTTCTTACCCTGAAGAAAGTATCCCCACGTCACTCGATCCACATAAGGTTGGTACTGGACAGCGAGGTGGTTGTGAAATGTCTGAATCGGCGGGGATCGAGATCCCCACCTCTCAACCAGGTAATGTTAGCCATATTCCGACTGGCGGAGAAGAAGAAGTGGCACCTGTCAGCAGTTCACCTTCAAGGAGTCCGGAATGTGACCGCGGACGCTCTATCCAGGGTGACACCGATAGAGACAGAATGGTCCCTAGACGCAGGATCATTCTCTTTCATCTTGAGACAAGTCCCAGAACTGCAGATAGACCTCTTCGCGACGAAGGACAACAAGAAGCTGCCGAAATATGTGTCCCCATACGTGGACCCCTCGGCAGAAGCAATAGATGCGATGTCCCTCGATTGGAACAGATGGTCCAGGATCTACCTGTTTCCCCCTCACAATCTGATGTTGAGGGTCCTCAACAAACTGAGATCCTTCAAGGGAGTAGCAGCAATAGTGGCCCACAAGTGGCCGAACAGTGTATGGTTCCCTCTAGCTCTGGAACTACGACTGAGGTTTCTACCACTCCCGGACCCAGTTCTGTCCCAGCAAGTCCAGAAGTCGACTGTCTTCGCTTCATTACAGAAAACCCGAACCCTGCAGCTCATGATTTTCTCTCCCTAGCGGTGAAGAAACGGTTCGGAATCTCGAAAGATAGTATCGACTTCCTGGAAGAATACAAGTGTAAGTCTACTAGGAGGCAGTACGAATCTGCATGGAAGAAATGGGTAGCCTTTGTCAAAGATAAGAACCCGCACGAGATCTCTACGGAGTTCTGCCTATCCTTCTTCATTCACCTCCACGGACAGGGGCTGGCGGCGAACACAATTTCTACATGTAAGTCAGCTCTAACAAGACCCATTCTATATGCCTTCCAGGTAGACCTCGCTAACGAGATGTTTAATAAGATCCCAAAGGCCTGTGCTAGGCTTAGACCATCAGCTCCTCCAAAGCCTATTTCATGGTCGTTAGACAAAGTCCTTCATTTTGCCTCATTACTAGATAATGAGGAATGTGCGTTGAAGGACCTGACTCAAAAAGTGATCTTCCTTTTTGCCCTTGCTTCTGGGGCCAGAGTTAGTGAGATTGTGGCCCTCTCGAGAGAGGAGGGCCGAGTTCAGTTCCTGGATGGGGGAGAACTGAACCTGTTTCCGGACCCTACGTTTCTCGCTAAGAACGAGTTGCCCACCAATAGGTGGGGTCCCTGGAGAATCTGCCCTCTGAAAGAAGATGCATCTCTATGTCCCGTAGAATGCCTTAAGGTCTATCTTCGTAGAACTTCAGACTTCCATGGGGGCCAACTATTCAGAGGAGAAACATCGGGCTCGAATTTATCTTTAAATCAGCTTAGGGCGAAAATTACATATTTTATTCGCAGAGCGGATCCTGACAGTTCACCCGCAGGTCATGATCCGAGGAAAGTTGCTTCATCATTAAACTTCTTTAACTTTATGGATTTTGAACACCTTCGTTCATACACTGGCTGGAAGTCTTCCAGGGTATTCTTTCGCCACTATGCTAAGCAAGTGGAGCAGCTAAAGAGGTCTGTGGTAGCAGTTGGTTGCGTCGTTAACCCTGCTGTTTAACTCTGCGAGGAACAGCGGAATCATTTGGGACTTGGATTCTTTTGTGAATGGTTAGTTATATGCGTTGATATAACTGGTAGTGAAGGCTCTCAGAGCCCACAGTGACTGTTCCAACGTTATGGTGATGGTAGCACAAGTACAGACAGGTGTGCCAAGCGTTTGCCAACGCTATTGTCAGCAAAGTAGTAACATGGACGTTAAGTTTGATACCGGGGTATGTGTAAGTGACACATATGTTTTTCTTTCAGATAATCATTCATCCATGCACTACAGTACTTGTGTAAATTGTTGGTCATCCACCTAGCATATGTACATATTTATGGTGACCATGTCTATTTATTGTTTCTCAATAAACTTGTTCTCGGGAACCTTGCGTCTCCTTCACCTATTTTTGATTTCATATTGTTTTTTGAGCATTTAGCCTATGTATATTAATCGGGGATATCTATAATAGCCTATTCCTTAATGCAAAGCCTGGATTATACTGGTTTATACTTTCCTTAGCAATAAGGACTCCACCCCTTTCTGAGGATGGTGGTAGCAGCAAGTTTAATCCTACGCAGATATAACCTTTTGTCTAATTTTACTTCGACCAGGGTGCTGGTCGGGACTTTTTCTTTTGGATACTGTAGTCCCGTAAGACTTCGCTTTACTTCATATAGAGTGAGACCACTATATGGTACTGGCTGGCGAGTGATTCATACATAGGTAT
>NC_090753.1:40699963-40701880 GCF_036898095.1 Palaemon carinicauda | reverse complement strand
ATTGCCAGGCCCAGACGTATAACTACTCGATCCCTCCCCGATCATCGGGTTGTGGGGAAGAGGAGTTGTCATACCCTCTTGAGAGGGGACAACCCGAGAGGTACAGTCCAACAAATTGCCGAAACTACTGAGTTGTAATTAAAAAAGGAGGATGGAAAGGAAAGGGTTCAATCTCGGTGAGCATATTAATCTTAATTATTGACGGATCGCGTACGCTAGTTATTTATAACAGTGTTTCCTGATATGTATGGCTATTTATATGTCTATTTCTCCGTTCTCTGAGAGAGTGAAATTGTCTTGGATAGAGATGGGAAATTAGAGACAACAGTTTGTGTTTGATTGTCTGCATTATTCTGTATGTCTGTCTAGCCTTGCTTTGATTGAGACAGGAGTTTTTTAGGAGAGAGTTTGGGAATGAAATATGACGACATATTCTCTCTCTCACTCTCTCTCTCTCTCTCTCTCTCTCTCTCTCTCTCTCATCTCTCTCCTCTCTCTCTCTCTCTCCTTGCTCTGAGTCAGTGAAAAAATTCCTTGGAATGAACTTCATCATTAAATAAAACTGAATGAAAGAAAATCATAACCATACCATCCGCAGTTTCTTAGAAAAGTTGTATAAGGAATTTCCATTATAGTCTTCTTTTATTATGAATAAAAATTGGTATGTCAGTTGTTGATCTACTGATGTAATTTACAGAGAGAGAGAGAGAGAGAGAGAGAGGAGAGAGAGAGTGAGAGAGAGAGAGAGAGAGAGAGAGAGAGAGAGGGAATTAAATTTCCATCCAAAATATACAACATGAATTAAAAAGACTTGAATCTGGCATTTTATCCAAATTACGTCCATAGATCCAGCGGTCTTGATTTACTTATATGAAGATACTAGTACAAGCTACCCGTGAAAAATGACGGCTAAATAACTATAGTCTATTTTTTATAGCGGTGCATATTTGCACCCACTCACAGGGGTGCCCTTTTAGCTCGGAAAGTTTCCTAATACCTGATTGGTCGGAAGTAGTTTTGTCCGAACACCTTCATTGTTCTCGAATAATTACCAAGTAATGTGAATCGAAACTTATTTATTAAACCTATATTTCTCCATCAGATATATCTTTTGTCAATAAACAATGTGAAAGAATAAATATATTATAAAGAATCGTCTTGGAAAGTCTAAATTTAATAACACAATCCGTCGAAGTCAACGACAGCAGCTTTTTTTCGGATGCACGCTTTGTACTTTTGTAATTTTTTCACATATTTTAACGCAAATTGGGATAAATTATTCTCAGCATAAGTTAAACATGTTATTATAAACTTTCTTTGAATACCAGAATTTACCAAAATCATGGAATTAATAAAACCCGATATTTGTGAAAACTTATGGGGAGGTAAAAGAACCAGCCTGTAGCGGCCTGGCCGGAAAACGATCCCTTCTGACTTGTAGAAGCAGTTTTTTTTTTTTCTTTCGTAATATAGTTCGGCCTATTCCTTTCAATTAAAATAGTCTTGCATTGTCTTTCTTCGTATTATTTTGCTTAGTATTTTCCCACATTCCTGTTCCACACATAATATCTATCTATTTTCCCCGATATCCCTTCTTTCATATTGGCCTATGTGATATCTGCACTACGATTCCTTATGTTTTGTACCTTACGTCAGTAAGCATGTAAATAATAATAACATAAATTTTATGCTGTGTAGAAAGTATAACCTATTCTGTAAACCTGAAATTAAGCATAGTATTTTTTCTTTATTCCCGCCTCTACACTATTTCAATGAGACTAGCACACGCTTCCCTTCTAGCCATCACTTTCGACAGAGGATAAGAAATAAGGAATCGTAGTGCGGATATCCCATTTATGAAAGAAGTGATATCGGGGAAAATAGATAGATATTAGGTGAGGAACAAGAATGTGGGAA
>NC_090753.1:40677463-40694963 GCF_036898095.1 Palaemon carinicauda | reverse complement strand
TTAATTCATATAACATCTTTTTATATGAAGTATTACACAAAGCTCCGTGCTCAATGAAATAATGATACATTAAAATACTATGGTAAACATTAGAATTAGATAGAAAAAGGAATATCCATAACACTGTAAAAAGAAACGTTGCCCAAATGTGTAATTAATAAATCGTAGAGAGAAAACCATGCGTTTGCATAGATAGCTAAAACAATGTTTATTTTCACAATGAATAAAAAAAACATGTTTGTTATTGTTTGAGGTGATGTGTTCCGTCATAATCCGTTCTTCATTGGCTTCCGTTGCTTGCAAATCAAAGCAAATGTAAAGCAATCAAAGCACATAACCCCTACTGGATTACATTACTCACGCAACACCTACTGGATTAAATAACATGTGTAACACCCACAGGTTCAAATAAAGCCCACAACACCTACTGGATTTAATAAAGTGGGCAACACCTACTGGATTAAATAACGCTGGCAATTCCTAAAGGATTGAATAAAGCATGCAAAACATATAGGATTAAAAAAAGTATGCAACTCTTATAGGATTCAATAAGGCATGCATCACCTACAATATCAAATAAAGCCCACAAAACCTTCCAGACTAAAAAAAGCACGCAGCACCTACTGGATTAAATAAAGCAAGCAAAATGTACTGGATTGAATAAAGAACGCATTACCTACTGGATTGATTAAAGCATGCAACACCTATTGGATTGAGTAAAAATTTCATCAGATGATGGATTAAATAGAGCATGCAACACATACTGGAATAAAAAAAAAACATACAATTCCTACTCGATTCAATAAAGTACGCATCTATTGAAAGATTAAATAAAACACACAAAACCTACTGGATTGAACAAAGCGCACAGCACACACTGGGTTAAATAAAGCAAACAGCGCTTACTTGATTAAATAAAGTATGCAATACTTACTAGCTTATATAAAGCAGGCAACACCTCCAGCATTAAACAACACAAGCAACATAAAATGGATTAAATAAAGCATGCAACAGGTAATGGATTAAACATAGCACACATCATATATAGTATTGAATAAAGCATACAGCACCTACAGGATTAAATAAAGTATGCAATACCTACGAATTACATAAAGCACACAACACATACAACATTAAATAAAGCACACTAAATCTATTTGATTAAATAAAGACCACAGCACATAAAAGATTAAATAAAGCACACAACATATACCGGTACAGGATTAAATAGAGCATGCAACACCAACAGGATTAAATAAAAGCACACAACACCTACTAGGTTGAATAAAGCATGCCACGCGTATGGGATTAAATAAAACACGGAACACCTACAGGATTAAATAAAGCATGGACGACATACAGGATTAGATAAAGCATTGTAACACCTAGAGGATTAAATAATGCATAAAACACCTACATGATTTGATAAAGCATACAAAACCTAAAAGATTATATAAAGCATGTACACATACAGTATTAGATAAAGCACACAACACCTACGAGATTAAATGAAGTACGCAAGACTTACGAAATTAAATAAAGCATGCAAAACCTAATAGCATGCAACACCCAGAGGATTACTTGAAGCATACAACAGAGACTGGAATAAACAAAACATGCAACACATACTTGATTAAATAAATCATGCAACACCCATATGATTAAATAAAGCAATCAAAATCTTAAGCAATACATAAAGCATGTAACGCCTCTGGGATTAAATAAAGCAAACAACGCCTACTGGATTACATAAACCATACAACATCTATAAGAATAAATAAATTGCACAACAAATACTGGTTGAAGTAAAGCATGCAATACATACATCATTAGATAAAACATGCCACACCTACAAGATTAAACAAAGCCCAAAACACATACATGATTAAATAAAGACATGCAACACATACCAGATAAGATGAAACTTGCAACACCTAAAGGATTAAATATAGCACACAACACCTACAGGATTAAATATAGCACGCAACACCTACAGGATTAAAAAAAGCATGTAACACCTACTGGATTGAATAAAGCATGTAATACCTTCTGGATTAAATAAAGCACTCAGTACTTACTGGATGAAATAAAGTACTTAAAACATACTGGATTAAATAAAGCATAAAACGCTTATTGGATTGAATATAGCATGCACCACTTACTAGATTAAATAAAGCATGCAACACCTACTTGATTGAATGAAGCACGCAACACCTACTTGACTAAACAAAGCATGTAGTTCCTACTGTATTGTATAAAGCACCGCAACACCCACTGGATTAAATAAAGCACAAAATACACACTGGACTAAATGAAGCACGGAACTCCTAATTTATTAAAAAAACACACCACACTGGATTATATAATACTTGCAACACCTACTGGATTTATAATATCATGCAACAACTACTGAATCAAATAAAACATGGAACACATACTGTCTTAAATAAATTATGCAACACCTACTGGATAAAAGAAAAACATGTAATACCTACAGGAATAAATAAAGCCTGCAACACTAAAGCACACAACGCCTACAGTAATAGATAAAGAACGCATCACCTAATTGATTGAAGCATGCAGTACATACTTGATTAAATAATTAAAGCAAGCCAAAGCTAATTGATTGAAGCACCCTATACCTACTTCATTAAATAAAGCAAGCAGCATCTACTACATTAAATAAAGCATGCAACATATACAAGATTGAATAAAGAATGCCACACCTAAAGAATTAAATAAAGAATGGGATGCCTAAAGGATTAAATAAAGCATGCAATACCTACCCGTTTAAATAATGCACGTAACACCTATGGGATTAAATAAAGCATGTACCACTTACTGGATTAAATAAAGTATGCAACACCTAATCGATTTGAAAAAAATAAACTTAACCTCCACTAGACTAAATAAACCACGTAACACCCACTGCATTAAAGAAAGCACGCAAGACTCAGTTGATTAGATAAAGTACACAGAACTTAGGGAATGAAATCAGTCACATAAAACCTACTGGATTGAATAATGCACGCAAAACCTATTCAATTAAAAAAGAACACAGCAACCACTGGATTAGATAAATCAAACGAGACTTACTATATGAAATAAAGCAAGCAACGCCTACCGGGCTAGATAAGGGGCGCAATACTTAAAGGATTAGGTAAAACACACAACACGTACTGGATTAAACAAAGCACAGAACACTTACTGGATTAGATAAAGCAGGCAGCACTTACTGGAATAATAAAGCACGCAACACCTCTAGGATTAAATAAATCATAAAACACTTATTGGATTAAATAAAGCATGAAACACCTATGGAATTAAATAAAGCACGCAAAACCTACTGGTTCACATAAAGCATACAGCACAAACAAGATTGAGTATAGAATGCAACACCTATAGGATTAAATAAAGCATTCAGCACATACTGGATTAAATATCACGTGCAACACATACATGATTATATAAAGCATGCAATACCTACATGATTAAATAAATCACAACACCTACTATATTAAATAAAGCATACAACGCCTAAAAAATTGAATAAAGTACGCAACACTCACTGGATTAAATAAAGCCCTAAATACATACTGGATTAAATAATTCACGCACCACCTATTGGATTGAGTAGAGCACGCAACACCTACTTGATTGAATAGAGCACGCAACACTGACAGTACTAAATAAAACATACCACCCCCTAAAGGATTAAATAAAGCACACAACACCTACTAAGTTAAATAACGCAAACAACACCCATGGGACTAGAAAAAGCACAAAACACCTACTATTTTAAATAGAGCATGCTATACAAACAGAATTAGAAAAAGCATACCAAGTTACAGCACTAAATGAATCACACTACACCTACACGATTAAATCAAACATGAAACAGATACAGGAAAGGATAAAACATGCAAAACCTACAGAACTCAATAAAGCGCACAACACCTAAAGTATTAAATAAAGCACGTAACACCTACTGGATTAGATGAAAAATGTAACACCTGCTTGACCATACGCTCTAGAGGATTATCTTTTACTGGAAAAAAATCAAACAAATGAATTGATACAATTACATTTTTTATGATTTTTTTTTTAACAATAAATCCGATTGTGAACTAGATTATTTCATATCACTTTTGGAAACCAAATGACGATATTACGTAATTCTATTATATCAATTATACAAAAAAAAAGAAAATTATTTTATCCAAAAAATATTCTCTGTAAGATTTCTTAGGCGATGAAACTTTTTTAAACAATCGTTAAAAAAAAAAAGTAAAGAAATTTCCAATGTGTAAGACTGGCAATGCAATATCAGAGATATGAAAAGCTGTTTTCCTGTTTACGAATCGTATCCCCCAGTTGCAGAGTTACCTGTCTGCATTGTTGGTCAGTTTCCGAAAACCTGAAATACCATTGGGAATCGACCATTTCTCTTTCCAAACACCATCAAATACTTCGTTTCCCAGTTTGTTCTGCTTTACATCGAATGAATCAGGGTTTGCAAAATGCTTTTAAGACTGAAGGCGCAAATAAGAACAGATTTATTCGTTGTGGGACTCTATTGGGAAAATAATTTATTTTGTGATATATATATATATATATATATATATATATATATATATATATATATATATATATATATATATATATATATATATATATATATATATATATATATAAATGAGAGGCTTCCAAGCTCCCTGTCCACCCAAGCTAGGACCAGGGTGGACCACGTAATGGCTGCTGCTGACTCAGTATGTAGTCCTGTCGGTTCTCACAAACCCCAAAATCCATAGCTCATAAGGATGGTGAGGTGCAAGCGACCAAAGAAACTAAAAAGTCTTAGACTGATCTCGAACACCAGTCCTGCAATCACCAGGTAAGGACGCTATTAACAGTCGACCACAACCCATAGTAGCAAGTGATATCAGAGCCACGACACAATACTGACTCACTAAATCAATATTTCCAGAATTATTATTTAATCGAAGTTTAATTTTTCCTTTTCCTCCGGTGAAGATATTTAGTTTCGAATGTTAGTCATGATTTAATGGAGTTAAAGTTCACCTTTGGTTCTTAAAATTAAAATCATAATTTCAAGATGTCTGTCATTTTTGAAATTTTGAAACTGTATTCAACACATTAATCTTAAAAACATCAACAAAGATATTCAAGATTTTCTCTCACAATGGCACAAAATTATCAACAAACTCTACGTATTTTGGATCTAGTCTGCAACACGACCTTGTTTGTAGATACGTCTGGTTAAATTAATAGGAAGCTTTGCGGTTGGGTTGTTGCAGATCCTCCTGTCATATCAGGGACACCAGACTTTAGATAATAAGAGCTGGTGGATTAAAATGTCATCCTACGGGTCAGCATGTATGGAATAGGAGTCTCTCTCTCTCTCTCTCTCTCTCTCTCTCTCTCTCTCTCTCTCTCTCTCTCTCTCTCTCTCTCTCTCATCACAATATTTAGTTTATTTTCCTTTGTGTTGCTTAAGTGGGATTCAGTTTCTTCACTTTCATATATGAGACGTAGCTCTTTTATGGTATGATCACCAATGTTACTTAACATTCCTCTTTAATATATTACTTGTTAGAATTTTAAAAGGGACATAATTATTATTATGATAGGGTAAATGTTAGTATGAAAAAGAGACATAATCATCGTTATGAAAGAGTAAATGTTAGCATGATAAAAGGATAAAATTTTAATCAACTTTTACTAAAATCAAAGGGTAAATATTAGCGTATTAAAGGTCTAAATTTATTATAATGACAAGCCAATTACGGGTATAGTAAAAATTAAAAAAAAAAGTTTCAGTAAAATAAAACGGACGATTTTTAGGATAACATAAGGATAAATCTTAATATATTAAAGGCGTAATGAAAGGGAGAAGTATAATGTAAGAAAAAAAGGACTGAAGTATAATAAATAATATAACTATAGATATATATAAACAGAGTTTTAGTATAATAAACTAAAGATTTTCAGTATGACGAAAAGGCAAAATTTTGTATAAAAAGTGTTATTTGGGACAATTCTGAAATTATAAATGGATGGAAGTATAAGAAGGCTGCTTTTCAATATAACATAAGACAATATTCTACTGAATAAAAATAAAACTTTTCTCAAAACTAAAGGCAGTTTCGATAAGATTAAAACACAAATTTTGATTGAAATTCCTTTCGCCAAATCTTTAGCACAAGCTACCAAATCTTCACGTCTTTCCTGTCCATCATAGACGAAAAGGACTTTGAAAATTTTAATTTCTGAAGAGGATGGAATTTTTTTTATATCACCATAGAAAGAAAAAAGATCCCTTTCCATTCTTCTCACACGGGATTCCTCTTATAAAAAAATCAACCTAAAAAAATCTTGCTTCTCTCGCTTCGTGAGAACCACATCCATAAAGAGAGAGAGAGAGAGAGAGAGAGAGAGAGAGAGAGAGAGAGAGAGAGAGAGAGAGAGAGAGAGAGAGAGAGAGAGAGAAATGCTAGTGTTAATGATATAATATTCTTTTATATTGTTAAACAGGGATTTTAGCACTATTATTATTATTATTATTATTATTATTATTATTATTATTATTATTATCATTATTATTATTATTATTGTTGTTATCATTATTAATACTGGAATACTTAATTTGGTAATAATAATGATATTAATAATAATAATAATAATCATCATCATCATCATCATCTCCTCCTACACCTATTGACGCAAAGGGCCTCGGTTAGATTTCGCCAGTCGTCTCTGTCTTGAGCTTTTAATTCAATACTTCTCCATTCATCATCTTGTACTTTGCGCTTTATAGTCCTTAGCCATGTAGGTCTGGGTTTTCCAAATCTTCTAGTGCCTTGTGGAGCCTAGTTAAACGTTTGGTGAACTAATCTCTCTTGGGGAGTGCAAAGAGTATGCCCAAACCATCTCCATCTACCCCTCACCATGATCTCATCCACATATGGTACTTGAGTAATCTCTCTCATTTCCAATCCTGTCCGGCCATTTAATTCCCAATATCCTTCTGGGGGCTTTATTCTCAAATCTGCTAAATCTATTGAAGATTGTTTCATTGTCACATCATGACTCATGTCCATAGAGTAACATCAATCTCACTAAACTAATATATAGTCTGATTTTTATATGAAATTTTAGGCGATTTGACTTCCAAATTTTACCTAACCTAGCCCTTGCCTGATTTGTTTTTGTTTTTTTTTTCAATTTTTTCACTAAACTCTAATTCTCAAGACCCTGTATTTGAGATTATTGTTCCTAAATGCTGAAATGATTCTACCTCATTAATCCTTTCTCCTTCTAATGATATTTCATCTTCCATTGCATATGCCGTTCTCATCATCTCTGTTTTTCTTCTATTTATCTTCGGCTCCACCTTGTATGATATTTTATGCATTCTGGTAAGCAAGCATTGCAAATTCTGGGGTATTCTGCTAAGAAGGTCAACATCATCACCATACTCTAGGTGTGCAAAATTCTTATCACCCAATCCAGTCCAAGCAATCTCCACCATCTCTGACTGTTCTACACATTACAAAGTCCATGGGGGAGGATAAACAATATAGGTGACAACACATTCCCTTGAAGTACTCCGCTGTTCACTTAAAACTCACTTGATAAGACTCCATTAACATTAACTGTGCAGTTGCTATGCTCATGAACAGACTTAATCAAATTTACATATTTAAGAGGAATTCCATATTAACGCAGGATTCTCCACAGAATTGGCTGGTGCACACTATCAAAGGTTTTTTCATAGTCCACAAATGCCATCAAAAGGGGATTCCTGTATTCTACACATTGCTGTATAATATGTCTCAAGATGAAATTTTGATCAGTGTAACTTCTACCTTTTCTATATCCTGCTTGTTCATCTCTCAGCTTTACCTCAATCTTTCTCTCCAGTCTCCTAAAAATAGGCATACTATATGTTTTCATAACAACTGTTTTATGTTGGTTGAATATTGTCTGGGGATTATAGCATATTACTCACATTGATTTGTGACTCTGAGCTTCTAACTTCCAACAACCAACTAAGCGTCGAGCTTCTCGCAAACAATCTCGAAAACCAAAACATCAAAACAAACATAAGAGCATCGCTCTCAAAAGACTTAAATCCTACTGCAGTACAAAAGTAAAAAGAATCACATCCTATCTTTGAGGTAATTGATAAATGCCGAAACCTTAATATCAAAATGCATTATTTCAGTTATGTACAATGTATAACATGTTTTATTAATGCAATATGATGCAATGTTGCGCTCAATACATGTAGCATTTGAGGTAATACAGTACATTATTACAATGATACATAACAGTCTCCTCCCCCTTAACTTGACATTGTAAAAATCTTTATAAATCTAATCTCTCAGGGGGCTTTCCTATATTAATCCTATTAGGAAGCACTTTAACCTCATCTTGTACTGGTACATGAATTGATTCCGAATCTACATTTGATGTTGGAGCATCTTGGTTATTATTTGACTCATTTGATCTAACTACTTCTGAAAGTTTTCCATCCCTAACATTCACATGATCTATTGTATTTTTGTTTAATGGCTATAATTGATCAACATGGCGTTTTACAATATTTCCACCAAGTTGAACATCATAATGTAAATTTCCTATCTCTCTTCACTTCTCTGGAGTGTTATACGATCTTCCCATGACATCAGATAAAGGTAAAAAATGTCTTCCTTTTGAAAGGTTTTCTACTTGTTTATAACCTCTATCTTCTAAATCACTTTACAAACTTGGATACAACAAATCTAACTTACACCTAATTCTTCTCCCCATCAACAAATTTGATGGTGTCTCGCCTGTTGTGCTGTCCGGCGTTCTTCTATGAGACAATAAAAACTTTGATACATGTAAATATATGTTACCTGAATTTGCTTTTCTACACTTCATATTGTGTTTAGATGTTTGAACAAACCTTTCAGCCTCCCCATTGGTAGAGGGATGATATGTAGCTGAAAATGTATGTTTTATTCCATTGACGTTACAAAACTCTTTAAACTCTTGTGAGGTAAATTTTGGACCATTATCTGTAACAATTCTTTCTGGAATACCATGTGTAGAAAAAATTTGCATTAACTCTTTTATTGTGGCGTAAGACGTTGTTGTTTTCATTGGCATTACTTCTTGCTACTTACTGTAAGCATCTACGACTATCAAAAACAAATAATTTAAAAAAGGACCTGCAAAATCTATATGCACTCTTTGCCATGGATACCTGGGTAACTCCCATGGGTGCATTCTAGGAAAATGAGGATTGTTCTGTTGCATAACACAATTCATTATTACCTTATATAAGATTCCACATCTTCATCTATACCTGGCTACCATACAAAAGTTCTTGCAATTGATTTTGATCTTACAATCCTTGGGCGCTCCGCATGTATTTCAGACAAAACCTTATTCCTCAGTGAAAAAGGAATAACTACCCTTGAACCTGTGATCACAATTTCTTGTGTTACACTCAGTTCATACCATATATCCTTATAGGGTTTAGAATTTTCCTTTTTTCCACATATGTCCCTACCTGTCATTAAACTCTCTAAAACCTTACTGAGTACTGGGTCTCTCTTGGTAATGTGCGATACATCCTGTGTGGTAATGGGCACATCGTATACAGAAATTAACAAAATACTGTCATCATACTCTTCTGGAGCTTTGTCTACTGGTAATCTAGATAAAGCATCTGCATTACCCATCTCTGATGTTGGACAGTATTCTATATCATAGTGGTACGCAGCTAACGTAATTGCCCAACGTTGTAGTCTTGCAGCTACCAACGTAGGTAAACTTGCTTTTGGACCCAATATTGCTGAAAAAGGTTTATGATCTGTAGCAAGTGTGAACTTTTTCCTACCATAAAATTACATATGAAATTTTATAACTCCATACACTAATGCTAAACCTTCTTTTTCTATTTGAGAGTAATTCCTTTCTGCCTTGTTCAATACTCTAGAAGTGAATGCAATTGGTTTTTCTGTTCCATCTGGCATTACAGGGGATAATACTGTACCTAAACCTATGTTTGAGGCATCACATACTAATTTAACTGGTTAATCCATTTGATAATGTAATAGGAATGTAGGTGATGTTGTTTCCTGTTTGATTCTTTTAAAAGATTCCTGCCACTCTTTTATCCACTTCCATTCAACACCCTTATTCAACAAATTATACAATGGATGTGCAATTATAGAGAAATTCTGAATGAAATTCCCATAAAATGCTTCTATACCTAAAATCTATTTTAATTCCTTAACATTTTCTGGTACTTTTGTTGATTGTACAGCTTTAATCTTCTCTTTAGTTTTGTGAATACCCTTGCCATTAATTAAAAAAACAAAGTATTCCACTGAATCAACTTCTAAAATATTTTTGCTCTTACTTACTCTAATATCATGTTCCTTCAAATTCTTCAAAACTGTTTGCAATCTTTTTCTATGTCCTCTTTTGTCTTTACCAGCAATTAACATATAATCTATAAAAATGAATACTCATTGCATTCCTGAAAAAATCTTATCCATATTTTGTTGCCATATAGCTGGACTACTTACAACTCCATAAGGTAATCTCTTTGGCCTAAACAAACCTAAGGATGTATTTACTGTACATAATTCTTGTGAACTTTGATCCATGGGAAGCTGTTGAAATGCTTGTCTTAAATCTAACTTAGAAAAAACAGTACAACCTGACATAGTTGCAAACATGTCTTTCTGATTTGGTAATTGATGTTGAACTACTTGCAGTTGTGGATTCAACGTTACTTTGCATTCTCCACATAACCTAACCTGACCATTTTCCTTCACAGGAGATACTAATGGAGTAGCCCAATCTGAATATGTAACCTTTTCCCATAAACCTTCATTTTCTAATCTCCTGATTTCTGTTTCAACTGCACTTTTCAATGCATACGGTACTGGTCTGGGAGCACATAATCTAGGAGCACTGTCAGGTTTCAAAACTAAAATTGGCTTTGCGTTCTTTACTGTACCTACTTTATCTTCAAATACGTTTTGAAACTCTGATATGATGTTACCCACAGATATTACATTTTTCAAAATACTAGGCCAATCTAATTTCAAATACTGAAGCCAATCCAAACATAGCAAAGTTTGTCCTATATATTTTACTACTGTTAATGGTATTCTCTCTGATTTCTGGTCTCTGTACTGTACTTCTACGTTCGAAGCACCTATTACCTGAATATCTAAACCCGTATAACCCTTCAAAACTCTATTTGTTATAACAAATTAGGAATGCTTTTAACTGTTTTCTCAGACAAAATGATACATCGGCTGCTGTGTCAACTTAGATCAATACTGGTTTACCATTTATGATTACTTTATGACGGCGCCGAGTAAGGGTGTGAACTCAAAGGCAGATTGGAAACGACTGAGTTATATTGTTGTGGAACACTCTCCTTATATACAGAACCTCAAGGCAACAGGACATGACAAGTTCACAAGACAGACAATATCACAGAGGAAAAACCAGACATGAATTTTCATGTTCGTTTAAGTGCGAGGGAAGAGCGAAGATACAAGCCTAATATATACAAAAGGAATTATGTACAATTGTGTGAAACACGGTTGGTACATGGCTCCCCCCCTAAGAATGACATACTGTACTTGTTAAATAGGGCGCCCTGATCTAGAGAGGCGAACTGTAGGCGGGTCATCTGGCAGAAGATAAGCAGGTTTTAGACGATCAATGGAGACCCAGTCTTCTTTGCCCCGAATGTTTAGGAGGAATGCTTTCGGACTGCGTCGGATCACAAGGAAAGGGCCCGTGTAAGGGGGCGTTAGTGGTGTCTTGCTTGTGTCGTTGCGCAGGAAGACGTGCGTTGCAGAGTGCAAGTCCGTTGGTATGAGATGCTTCGCTGAGGCTTGTAAGTCTGGCGGCACGGAGTAAATTTTACCACGACGTGACGTATGCGCTGGAGATCGTCGGAGGAGGTTGTAGAAGGAAAAAATTCGGCAGGGACGACCAACGGGTCGCCATACACCATTTCGGCTGCCGAGACGTCGAGGGCGTCTTTAGGAGTGGTCCTTAGTCCCAGGAGGACCCAGGGAAGCTGAGTAAACCAGTTGCAATCCTTGCAGCGGGACATCAAAGCTGCTTTGAGGGTGCGATGAAAACGTTCAACCATTCCATTGGCAGCGGGGTTGTAGGCCATTGTCTGATGTAGGGTGATGCCCAGGAGATTCGCTAATGACGTCCATAATTGAGAGGTGAAAGTGGTTCCCCTGTCAGAAGTAATATGCTCAGGGATACTGAATCTTGAAATCCATCCAGAGAGTAAGGCAGATGTACATGAGGCGGACGTTGCAGTTTCCATGGGAATGGCTTCAGGCCAACGAGTGGAGCGGTCGATGACGGTAAACAGGTAACGATGTCCTTGTGATGTGGGTAGGGGGCCTACAACGTCGACGGGAATATGTGCGAAACGACGCTGAGGTTGAGGAAAGGTACCCACTCCTGAATCCGTGTGTCGATGTACTTTGGAAGTTTGGCAAGAACAGGCACGAACCCAATCTTCAGCATCCTTAGAAATGCCGTGCCAAATGAACTTTGCCTTCAGCAGCTGTGCAGTAGAACGGCACGAGGGATGTGAAAGGCCGTGGATGAGATCAAACACCTGACGGCGCATGGGAGCAGGAATCCAAGGTCGAGGTCTACCAGTACTGACGTCACAGAGGAGGGTGGTGTTGGAGTCTTCGAGGGGAAAATCCTCCCAATGGAGGGACGTGCAGGATGTCCTACAAGCTTGATACTCTGGATCCTGTCGTTGGGCTTCAGCCAGGGCGTTGTAATCCAATCCCAGTTGAACGGCAGCCAACGTGTTTCTTGACAGGGCATCGGCAACGGGATTCATTTTCCCATGGATGTATTGAAGGGTGCAATTGTATTCAGCCACGGCGGAGAGATGTCGGCGTTGACGGGCAGACCAGGCGTCAGACTGTCGAGTGAAGGCGTGCACCAGAGGCATGGGGTCTGTGCGAATGACGAAGGGCGTACCTTCTAAGAAATGGCGAAAGTGACGGACAGCCAAGTGCACCGCCAGCAATTCTCGATCGAAGGTAGAATAACCCGATTCTGCCTTGGACAGTTTTCTGCTGAAGAAGGCCAATGGGCGGGGCGAGCCTTTGACCACCTGCTCGAGTACTGCACCAATAGCCACGTCACTGGCATCGGTGGAGAGAAGGAGAGGGGCGTGTGGGATAGGAAAAGTGAGAGCCGCAGCAGTTGATAAGGCCTTCTTTGCATTGCAGAAGGCTGCTTCTTGAAGGGTACCCCACTTCAGGTCCTTTGGCTTGCCCTTGAGGGAGGCGTAGAGGGGAGCAAGAGTGGCGGCAATGGCTGGCAGAAAACGGTGATAATAGTTGATCATGCCCAAGAATTCCTGCAGAGCTTTGACGGTCGAGGGCGCGGGGAAGTTCTGAACGGCTGCTACCTTCTCAGGGAGGGGATGGACTCCTTCAGGAGTGATACGGTGCCCTAAGAACGACACTTCGTTGGCGCCAAAGGTACACTTGTCGAACCGGACTACAAGGCCGTTTTGTTGCAGGCGGTCGAGCACGATGCGCAGGTGACGGAGGTGTTCCTCTTTTGAGGAGGAGAACACAAGTATGTCGTCCACATAACATACACAGAAAGGGAAGTCTCCTAAGATGCCATCCATGAGACGTTGAAACGTTGCCCCAGCATTACGAAGGCCAAAACAGGAGTAATTGAAGGTGTATGTGCCAAACAGAGTGGTGATGGCAGTCTTGGGGATGTCTTCTGGGTTCATAGGCACCTAATAATACCCCTTCAAGAGGTCGAGCGTAGAAAAAACCTTCGCTTTGTGCAGGTAGGAGGTTACATCAGCAATTTTTGGGAGGGGGTAGTGATCCGGTTCTGTTTGCATGTTCAGGCGCCTGTAATCCCCGCACGGACGGAGGGAGCCGTCTTTCTTCAGAACGATGTGTAAGGGTGACGACCATGGGCGGCTGGCGACGGCAAGCACTGCTGCAGAAGGTATGATTTGAGGGCGTCATACGCTATTGGGGTGTTTCCTTGTTCACAAAGCCAGTCGGATATTTCTGGGAAGGTGTCCTCGGGTATCGCCGCGAGAACATAATCCGCTTTGGTGGTTGAGCGAGTCACGCCCCTGATACGAAAATGGACTTCATCGCGTTGAAACCAAGCAAACGCCTCTCCGGTGGCAAACGGTGAAAGTTTCAATGGGGCGGCCGCGGCACCAATCGATGTAATCTCCGTCATAGTACCAACGATGGAGGGGCGAGGGAGGTGGGGGTGGAAGGCAGTGGGAGCGATTCGACTTCCGGTGTCACCAATGTGACGGCGCCGAGTAAGGGTGTGAACTCAAAGGCAGATTAGAAACGACTGAGTTATATTGTTGTGGAACACTCTCCTTATATACAAAACCTCAAGGCAATAGGACATGACAAGTTCACAAGACAGACAATATCACAGAGGAAAAACCAGACATGAATTTTCATGTTCGTTTTAGTGCGAGGGAAGAGCGAAGATACAAGCATAATATATTCAAAAGGAATTATGATCAATTGTGTGAAACACGGTTGGTACAACTTCTACCGTGATATGTTTCTTTCCATTTTTATTGACAGAATTTATGCAAACGCAAAAATCAGTTTCTGACTTATCCTGATTATCATGAACATTTTTTGCATTATTTTCTTGACCAATAGTATCAACTGTAGCATTTATTTTCTTTACGTACTGTTTAGGGAATCTACAAGAAGTTTCAAAATGACCCATCTTTCTATAATTCTGGCATGTTTGTCCAGTAGCAGGGCATTTCTTTGGGTTTTTCCTGTTGTTTCTGTGTATAGGCCTGATTCTGATATTTATGAACATTAGTGTTAGGCACTTTTCTATGACTAAGCTTTGACATATTCCTCATCTGATTCTCATTGTTTTTCCACTTGGAACCTATTGTACTAATTTTGGAATTTTCCATTCTATTGGTTTTAGAACTACCTATATGTTACTTTGCCTATTTGATGTTTCTAAAGTTCTGCTTATGATCAATACCTTTTCTAATGTTAAATCTTTATTTTGAAATAATTTCTTTCTTAGTTCTTGCGATGTGCAATGTGCAATAACTTGATCTATGATAACCTTTTCTTACTCAAAAGATTCACATGAATCAGCTAAATTCTTTAGTCTAGTCACAAATGCATCTAAACTTTCATTTTCTTTCTGATATGCCTGTGCTGTAAATAGATACCTTTCAAAAAATTTCTTGACCTGAGGAGCAAAATATGTGGTAAGAGCCTTAATTGCAGTTTCACTTGTGTCATCTGTAGGCTGCAATGTCTTAAACACTTCCCGAACTTCTCTACCTGCTGTTTGAAATAATAATGCCTTCTTTTGGGCATCCTTCATATTCCCTAATGCTTCTAAATAAATCTTAAATTCCTCACACCACTGTTTCCATCGTGTTGCAAAAGAATTAGGCTCAGCTGTTATGCTAAATCGTTCAGGGTGTTCAATGTCAAGAGGCATTTTGAATTCTTATCTGGATTAGGTTAGGCTACTGTTCTAAAGTCACCTTGTAACTTCCTACCTTTATATGTATCCTACTCAATTTTAAAATTCACTTTGTTTTCTTGTTTTGTTTGCTTATGTTTGATGAAATTCTTCTAGTCGGCTTAATGGGAAATCCTCATTGGGCTTTTTGCGTGTATTCGTTATCAGATCGTCGCCACTTTTATGTTGGTTGAATATTGTCTGGTGATTTCAGCATATTACTCACGTTGCTCTATGACTCTGGGCTTCTAACTTCCAACAACCAACTGAGCGTCGAGCGTCTCGTAAACAATCTCATAAACAAATAGAGCAAAATAAACATAAGAGCATCGCTCTCAAAAGACTTAAATCCTACTACAGTGCAAAAGTAAAAAGAATCACATCCTATCTTTGAGGTAATTAAAAAATACTTGAATCCTAGTATCAAAATTCATTATTTCAGTTATGTACAATGTATAAATTGTTTTATCAATGCAATATGATACAATGTTGCGCTCAATACATGTAGCATTTGAGGTAATACAGTACATTATTGCAATAATACGTAGAAAACTGACGTAAGTGTTACGTCTCTGTAATTATTTCAATCAATCTGGTATCCCTTTTTAGCTATTTCCACCAACACTCGTAACTCCCATTCATCAGGTTTTGTCTCTTCATGCCACATTCTACAATCTTGTAAGTAGTCTGGGAATCACTTCATTCTCGGCCAGTATAAACTCAGCAGTTATTCCATAGTATCCTGGGGTTTTCCAACCCTTTAGTTTTTTTGAGATAGCTTCGACTTCAAACACACTAAATTCATTCACGAGCACATCAAGGTCTTCATCAGCTTCAGGTATATCAATAAAATTATTCCCTTCATATGATTTATTCATAACCTCACTAAAGTGTTGCATCCAACGTTGTCTTTCTTCGTCTTCTGTTGCTATAACAGAGCCATCTCTCTTTTTGATGGGTATATGCTTCCTTTTCTTTGACCCACTTGAGATTTCATTAATAATTCTATGAACAATTCTTAAACCATAGCCACTTCCTGAATTCATAGCTTTGTCGGCCTCATCTGGCTTACTGTATAAATACTCTCTCCAGTCATTCGTAGCTTGTCTTTTGATGTCACTGTCAATACCAAAATACTTAGCATTTGCTACCTTGTAATTATCATTACTCCTTCGAAAAAATTCAACAATCAATTTTTGACTGTGTCTCCTTTTTATAATATCCCAAGTATCATTCAATATCGATGGCTGTCTCATTGTAACTGTTTGTCCCAAGTCTTCACTACCAACTGACTGATACATGTTCTTAATGCCCCACCAATCTTCATTAATTGTCTGTTCTTCGTCTCTTCAAGTCTCTTAGACTGCACATCGATTCTTACATTCAATTGCAAATCTTTCTCTGTGCTCTTCCTCTAAAAGCTTAGGTGTATCAAACCAATGTATTCTATGTCTTTTTGTTCAGTTTTAATTTCAGTATGGCAATGAGGAGCTGGAGATCACTACTAATATCTGCACCTCTATAGCTTCTTATATTTCTCAGATTCCTCCATCTCTTTTTATCAATGGCCCTGTGATCTATCTATTTTTTTTGAATTGCCACATGGTGAAGTCCATATATACTTGATGTTCTTATGTTTGAACAGAGTACCTCCAATGACAAGATTTTTTGCTGAACAGAAACCTATGAAATGTGCTTCATTTTCATTTGCAATTTCGCCAAGACTCTCGACACCCATCACATTCTCCATTCCTTGATTATTTCTTCCAACTTTAGCATTGAAGACGTCAATCACAATTTTCATATCTCTCTCAGGGACATCATCTATTATCCTCTGCAGCTCTTCATAACTTTCATCTTTCCTTTCTTAGGGGGAATCCTTTGTTGG
>NC_090753.1:40659963-40664963 GCF_036898095.1 Palaemon carinicauda | reverse complement strand
GAAAACATTTATCTATGAAAACTTCTGTGAAACTAAATTTTTACTGTTATTTCATTCTAAGGTATTCAATAAAAATACTTTAATGCAAATTTTGTTTCTAGAAAAATGCTTATCAAAGGCCACCACATAATCATAATAACTCTCTGGACAGAGTTTCATGGCAAAAGAGATTACTAGGTTCCGAGTTGTCTGCTCATTAACTGTGAGAGGACGGTTGGATAAATTCAAAACGTTATTTTCTAATCCTAAATTACTCCAAGTACTATCTCGTATGAGCCTCTTTAATTCATTACGTAATTTCTCGAAGTCAGTCATATTACTATTAATAGCACTAGTCAGTACATGTGAAAAAAGGTCTCTGTATATACCATCATCTTGGCACAGCAGACGATGAGAGACCGCCAATTCGCTTATATTCCTTTGCGTTACGTAGATATCTTGATTTACTAACTTGATTCGTTCTTCCAGAAACGTCCTGCAAGAATTAGAAAAGGGGGTCCGAATTTGACGTCCTGCTTGAAAAGACATACATTTTTCGGTAAAACGTTCCTGCCGACACTCTTCAAGAAACTATTTCTGGTTTTTCCTCTTGTAATGTCCGTTTATTAGTCATCCATAACGTCTGAATACATTCTTGACATCGGCATTCCAACTAAAGATATGGGAAAAGCAAATGGATTCAATGATGGCTGATATGTCTTACTTACAGCTGTAATCAAACATTTTAACATGTTCCATCAAAAAGGCCTGTAAAAGAAAAAAAAGAAATAGAAATAAATCACTACATTTCGACCAATACACATTGGCCCTCTTGAAGGTGTACAGTGAAAATAAGAAAGGAGTGGATAGTGATGGAATTAAATTGGGCTAATCCTTCCAGCACATAATATAAACTTGTTAGAACCATTGTGAACACAGTTTTTCTTTCATATCAATATTTTCTGTTTTCATGATCCAGCGCATGATATTGCCGATAGAAAAGTGCAACTGCCGTCTATTTGTCTTAGGAAGGCTTTGAAAATTTTCATTAAATGTAAGAGAAGTAGAAGAAGCTTTGGTTGTTTACAAACGCATTTTGGAACGCTCTGCAATTTTTGTGATTTAACACTGTTTTCCGAGTTTTTTCTTGTGAATTTGAACTACAACTTGTGAGTAAGATGTCAGTGAACTAATTAGTGTTCAAGTGAACTTGTTTGTGTCATAGTTTATTCTATTGGACGTAGTTTGCCTCGATACACCTACAAGGAATCGCCAAGCAGGAGGTTTCATGTCGTCTCAGGCGGTATGACATCATCATAGAAAACGGAACGTTTTCTACCAGCTACGATGGCAAACAACTTTCCAATGTCAGCGAGACTTAAACCAAAGATTACAGTTGGTTTAAAATTTTCGTGTCCCCCTAATTATGAGTCGGCATGTGATGTGATATTTAATAAGTTAAAAGTAAGAAAAAAAGACATACGAGGCTTTCAGAACATACCAAATAACAGAGTGGCTGTGAAATTTATTGAGGAGAAGGTTTTGATGTCTTTATACGAGAGTACGAAGACAAAGTGATTCATTTCGGTAATGGTGAAAAGGCCCTCGTAGTCAATTTGAGCAGTGATATACTTATGTATCAATACGTTATGCATATTTTAATATAGAAGACTCCCTTTTAATTAGTGTCCTCGAACAGTATGGGAAAGTTCCTCATCTAACACAATACTTTTTCTCATGGGAGAGCGAATGGTCTGGAAAATGGAACACACACTGTGAAAATGGAAATAAAGAAAAAACATCCATCCTCCATCAGTATTTGTGGTTACAATGTTGTGTTTTTATATAATGGCCAGAAAGAGATGTGTTACAAGTGCGGAAGAGACTCTCATATGGCAGTTAACTGTAATATGGATAGTGAGCCTAAGTTAAATATTTTCAACTTAAATGATTTCCCAGCAATGCCCAGCAAGGAATCTCATAAGGGTCGGATACTGGAAGAAGATGGTACTCCTGATGTTCAACTGGCAACGGGTAATGAAGGAAATGTGGATCAACCATGTGATGGAAAGAGTACTGAAAATGATAAAGAAAAATCCAGCAACATTCGAGAGAACCAGATAGACGACTTATGCGAAGCAGTAGGAGAACAACTAGTGGCCATTCCCTTATCCAAAAATGTTGATGATGTTGCTGTTCATCAACACATAGTCGAAATAGAAGATCGATCACGTGACTTGGAGGGTCATGTTCCAAGTAATAGTGATAATTCCACTGATAGTGACAGTGACATTTTTAAAATAAAAAGTCCACCCGAGGGAGCTTCTCAAGTTACAGAAATAACTGAGGATGAGGGCCAACCCTCACAAGATGAACCTCGTATTCCTTATACTATTGGAAGTATCTTTCCCGTTGAGGTAGATGTAAATGAAGAACCAGGAAATCTTGAGGAAATCAATATAGCCGTTTCAGTGCATAGGCATGATGAATCAGTGGATGGTGCTACTGAAGAACGTGACATAGATGTAGAGGTACATAAAGTCAGTGATATTGAAGACGATCAGAAAAAATGATGATAAAGGTTCAGACGTAATGGCAAAAGGCCAGTGGAATATAGATTTAGATACTGTGAGTAAATTAAAGTTAATTAGAGGAAAATCCAATAAAAAAAAGGAAGGAAGAAAAATTGAATGGAAAAGATAGGTTGTCAAAGAAGAAGAAAAGTAATTGTTTCCTTTTTCGTCTTTTTAATGGCTCTTTCTGTCGCTACTTTAAATATTAATGGCTTAAATGAGGTAATTAAACAAATGAAAGTTGTGTCCCTTATCATGTACTATAAAAATATGTTGATTCAAGAACATAACGTTAAAGATATTTCAGATTTGAGTTACCTCACTAATTTTATGTGTATAATGTTCAATTCATCAATCAATTTAAAAGAAGGTACAATGATATGTATACATGATAAAACAAATGTTAAACCTTTAACCAATGAGATGGATACTAATGGTAGAATTGTTGGTGTAAGATTATGTTACAATAACTGCATTATACATATTATAAGTGTGTATGCTCCATCTGGTGCAAGTAAATTTGCTAAAAGGGAAGACTTTTTCAGGAATGAAATATTGTATTACCTGCAACATAATATTGATTATCTTATTTCTGGGGGTAATTTCATCTGTATAACATGCACAAGAGAATGTAGTAATAATAATAAAGCCTTACTGTCTAAGTCTATGAGTACTCTAGTGAAAAACCTTGCTTTGAAAGATAATTATAAATTCACAAACAGGATATTAGAATACACTTATATACGCGAAAACTATGGATCCAGAATAGACAGGATTTATACTGTAAAGTTATTTGATAACGTAACATCTGCAGACACCATTCCAATAAGGTTTTCAGATCATAGTATGGTTGTTTTGAAACTAAACATAAACACACAAAATACTGGCACAGGATATTGGAAGTTAAATGTTAAAGTTTTAGATTCTGGTGAAATTGAAGAATTTTTTTTACATGTATGGCAGTTTATAAAGCAGAAAAAAGGTACATTTGATAACATACTTTTATGGTGGGACTGGGCAAAATCCCAATGTAAAACATTCTTTGTCAAATTTTGTAAAAATATTTCATAAGAAAAGTATGGATTGTTGAACTTATTACAAACAAGATTGCGTCAACTTTATGACATTAACTATAAAACTAGTGTAAATTATGAAAATATTAAGATTCTCAAGAATAGGATTTGTGATATCCAGAATGAAATATTAGAAGGTATAAAGATAAGAGCCAAACTAAATGATCGTGCAAATGGGGAAAAGATATCTGCACATCTACTTGGTGCTGAGAAAAAGAAATACCATGCATGCATTAATAACAAAACAAACAGATGGTTCCATTATAGAAAACAGAGGTAATTTCTGTTTTTATAAAGGAGCACTTTGAAAAGTAGTTTAGTAAGGTAACTGGTCAGGTAGAAATTCAGGATTATTTTCTTAACCTATGCCATTCTGTCCTAAATCAAGTAGATAAAGGTTTGCTAATAAGAAAATTGGACGATATTGAGGTTTTCTATGCTATCAAGAGTATGTGCAAAGGAAAATCCCTTGGGTATGATGGACTTCCTACAGAATTCTACAAAACGTTTGGGTCTTTAACAATGTCTGACGTTAAGGAAGTGTTCAATTCCATTGTGACTGTGAAATATATGTCAGATAGTCAAAATTTGGGTGCAATAAAATTATTAGGTAAAATAGGAGATTTATCCTTGGTGGAAAACTGGAGACCTATATCTCTACTGAATGTTGACAATTAAATCTTTGCTAAGGTTTTAGCAAACAGATTGAGATGTGTTATTGGGAAGACTATCTCCTCAGAACAATATTGTGCAATGAAGGAGAGGTCGATTGTGAATTGTAATAATACGATTCGAGATGTAATTTTTCATGCACAACAAAAGATTGAAGACTTAGCAATTTTAAGCTTAGACTGGCCTAAGGCTTTTGAGAGAGTTAATGTGGATTTTGTTTTTAAAGTTATGAAGGAATTTGGTTTACCAGATGAATTCGTGGCTCTAGTTAGAATATTGTACAAAGATTGTACAAGTAGTATTTTGGTAAATGGGATTATGAGTTCACCTTTTTGTATTAAAATATCTGTAAGACAAGGCTGCCCTATGCCAATGCTCTTATATTGTATATTTCAAGAACCTTTGTATAGAGCAATAAAGAATAATAACAAGAAAATAGAGCCTAGCCTTCCAAACAGTGTAAATATATGCCTGCAAGGTTATGCAGATGACTCATCCGTGATCTTGTCAACTGATGATTCAGTTGGAAAATGTTATAAAGAAGTACAATGGTTTGAACTTGCTACAGGTGCATAGCTAAACAAGGACTAAACTAGTATAATTATGTTTGGGAAATGGGAAAATCGAAAAATCTGGTCTATCAGTTGGTTGAAAACTGTTGAAAGTATAAGAATTCATGGTATAATATATTATAGCGATTTTG
>NC_090753.1:40653671-40659463 GCF_036898095.1 Palaemon carinicauda | reverse complement strand
TTACCAGAACACTCAAAGAATTTTTTTTATAAAGTTTTAAATAGTTTTGAATAGTGTTGGAAACAAAATATGGATGAGATTCCACTTTGAAATGATATATACAAATATTTAGTTATTCTGCTGAAGGAACAACAACAGTCTTTTACCGAGCAAAAGGTTTAGTAAATAAGAGTAAGATAACAGTATTATCTTACTTCTTCTTCAAGCTTTAGTCGAAGAAGAAGTAAGATAATAGTATTCTTATTTATATTATGTGTGATCAGGCTGATGAATTATGAGTTTTACGATACAGAAAATTACTTCCGTATCAGTATGACCAATCACTAAGAGCATCGAGACAATATCTTAAGGAAGGCAAAAATAGTTGTTCATGTGTATGCAGATAATATATTGAAATGGCAGTTAATTTCAAGTTTATATTTACGTTAATTTTACTGTAAAAAAAAAAATCTTGGAATTATTCACTGTTAAAAAAGTTATACTGTTGACAATTCTTTTTCGTTTTCTCGCAAGTATTTGCCCACCCACCCCCCTTTCTTTTTTGTTTTGTTTTTTTACTCTAATATAAAAAACCTAATATTCCCCCTTCATTTAAAATCTAATTGAAAGTATTCTAAAGATCCTACAGCATCAAAAGGATGTTCAGTCTGTTTTTAACGATCAACACCGTTATGATTTACTGTCGTCTGATCACCGTTCTTTTAGGTAATAATGTTTGATTCCCACTTTCAGTACTTAATTGATTTATTACAAAATAATAGAATATAGAGGTACACAAACTAAGTAATAACCTAGGGATAAATCTTAAAGTCTATAATCTACATCAGGTTAGCTTTATCTGAACATTTAAGGCCCCTAGAATGACCAAGGACATGACACATGGCATGATTAACTGCATGACACATGCTTGATGGCATGATAGATCGTAAGATAAATGAACGCAATGATAAAGTTGACGAAAAGTACGGCACTGTTGACCCTTGGTACATACATTATAAGAAAATAAACAAGAGAATAATATTGATGATAAAAAAGTAATGAATAATTTTGAAACTAATATGCAAAGAAACCAATAATAATAATAATACTAATAATAATAATAATAATAATAATAATAATAATAATAATAATAATAAAACAGCAGGTAAAAAATGAGAGGTACACTTACGTTCAGCCGCGAAAGGAAGAGCTGGTCGACGCTGCCTGTTTTTCTCAAAATGCTTGGTTTATGATAGGAAACCATAATGTTGAGGCTACGATTGAGCGATATGGTGGGTTGTGGGTTGTCAGTATACTCTCTATCACTCCTTGACATCCTCACAATTATCAACAATTCATAAAATAGCCAATATACTAAAATAAAACACACACAAAACATCGGGAGAAACTCATACACACGCGAGGATGTAAACAAACATAGCTGCCAAGGCGCCAGCAACTAAACGATCGGTTCACGAGCCTAAAACTTTTCTGAAAAATATTGTTTTTATAATGTGTATTGGCAGAACTTTCCTTCTTTTATGTTAAAATATGATAATATAAATAAAATAATCAAAAACTTATTTGATTAATATGAAGGCTACGATAAAAAGAAAAAAAAAACACTTAAATATTTAAGTTTACGCTACTGTGTGGCATCCCTGCTCCAATTATCAGCTGATGGCTAACCATGGATGGACGAGTATGAAATTCCCATTCGGACTCAGCAAACCACTCCCAGCCGCGAGGTTAAAAATCATATGCACATTCAATGTGACAATGAACCATCTTCTATTTCTCAGATTTTACACTTATCTTTACCATTCCAAAGAGAAAAATAGTGTTATCCAGATGTAGAATAAGTCCAAAATATAGCATATGAAATGTTTACAGTGATTGTTTAAGTTTCCAGTCTGTAACTACAAACAGGATATGATGGAATAGTACCCGATATACAGTAAAGGCAGGGTAGGGGAAATGAACTGGAAAATGTTATTATTAGCGGAAAATGAAGTTCTTCAATACGTTTCTGACTAGATTGATATGTGACTTATACTAGTTTTCAGAAAAATTGCAATAACAAAGAATATTCTTTATTTGCGTAATACTAATACTAATATTATATGAAAAATATTGTGTATTTAGTATATTTTCGAGGTAAGAATTGTGATAAAGAACTATAGAAATTAAATAAGACACAAAATTTACATTTTGCAAAGCAAGGAAAATTTTCATCTGTCTGTCAGAGGTGATGTATTGGAAACATCCCTGCCTGGCGTTGTGCTGGACGGGAGATCGAGTTCTACTCAAACTCGATAGTTTCTTGTAGTGTCTGCAACCTCACCATCCATATGAGCTAGGGATGGGGTGTTTGGGGGATCCTTTAACCTACCTGCTGAGTCTTCAGCAGCCATTGCCTGGTCCTTCCTGGTCCTAGTTTTGGCATATATGGACTTGGGTAAAAAATGAAAACACTTGCCGGGGATATGTATCTTGTAGGAAATAATCCGATACCAGATGAGATTCCTTTGTATATTGCGTGGTTTAGTTAATTGTGAAAGTTGTATATTTTTGGGAGGCCTTAGGTTTTAGAGATATTTTGAGACTATTTATGTTGTGTTTGGTTCGCATTGTGATTGAGATGGACTAATGGTTATATTACTACAATAGGTTTGAATATTTCAAAAAACCATATGATATTGTCATTGTGGATTATGTGACTCATTCAGGTATTTATGAGTGATTTTTTAAATCATATTGTTAATACATATGCTAAGATTCTTTATGTCTTTTCCATCTTAAGATTCTAGCAGTACTGTACCATATCTATCTTTCCATTATAGGATCATCTAAATATTGTTATTGAACGGTACTTGATTTAGAAACACGACAGTAGCACTGAAATAATCATAGTAAGAATGTACAGTTGAACACGGGAATTCCTGGCACAACATACTTTGAGGAAATAAACCCTGTCACACCCTTGCTGCGCAGAGAGTAACCAAGCATATAGCGTAGGGACAGATGACATTAGTGGTGGGCAATAGGGCTACACACAGGAACTCTTCGCTCAGCAAGGGTGTGACAGGATGCACTTATTCAGAGCAGGATGTAATAGGAATTCCTGTGCCCAATGGTATATTCGATTTTTTTTTAACAGATGAGTTTATACTAATATTGTTGAATAAACATTTTACGATTTCATTAAACATTATCCCTTGTCATGACTCAATTATGATAATATCATTGACTCCACGCAACATTTTTGTTTACCTTACTTTTCGAGTGATGACTTTTCTGTATAAGTAACTGAATTAAATGCTTTTATTCAGAATGGCTTTTAATGAAAGATCCTAATATATATATATATATATATATATATATATATATATATATATATATATATATATATCTATATATATATATATCTATATATATATATATATATATATATATATATATATATATATATATATATATATATATATATATCTATATATATATATATATATATATATATATATATATATATATATATATATATATATATATATATATATATATATATATATATTTGATTTAGTGTATCTTATTTGAGACTGATAACCTCTAATATGGGAGCGTTAACTGACCTATTTGGACCAATTTACCATAAATTTCGAAGCAATGCAAATTGAATGGAACGAAAGTCTTTTGAGTTCTGAAGCGAAGAACCATAACATGTAATAATATTGATGTAAATATGAACAATATAATCTTTTCAATTCTATATGGAATATTCTTCACGTGTTTGTTAGTGACAATTATCTGTAACGGGTAATTAAGTGAACGACTTTGACAAGAATATTTGATTGAAAAACAAAGGTTATTGTAAAAGACTGAAAATACTTTTAGATATTTATAGATATATATTTTCTTAGAAGGGAGATTTATTTGCGATTCCTTGTGACAGTATCACCTGATATAAATAAAGGATAACAAATCTAATATTTAGGTAACACTATATATTTTTTTAATCATGATATGGAAGGTTAATAACTTTATTATTATTATTATTATTATCATTATTATTATTATTATTAGTATTATTATTATGTAAACTTCAACCAGAGATGAGAAAGAAGGATGCTATAGCCCAAGGTCTTCAACAGGGAAAAATAGACAAGTGAGGAAAGGAAGCATGGAAATAAAATAACAACAAGAGAAGTTATGAACAACTAAAATAATATACTGTATGTTGGGAACAATAACATTACAATAGAACGCTTATATATAAACTACAAAAAATGAGATAAAATAGTGTGTCTGAGTGTACCCTCAAGCATGAGAACCCTACCCCAAAACAGTGGACGACTATGCTACAGAGGCTAAGGCACATCCAAGACTAGAGAACAATAGTTTGATTTTGTAGTGTCCTTCTCCTAGAAGTACTGCTTACCACAGCTGAAGAGTCACTTCTACCCTTAGCAAGAGGAAAATAGCCACTGATCAATTACAGTGCAACAATTAACTCCTTGAGAGAAGATGATTTATTTGGTAATCTCAGAGGTGAGTTTGCAGACACTATAATAAAACTACAGCACCTGTTCCACACTCTCGTACACAAGAACAGTATTTTCTTTTTTATTGTATATCTTTCTCTAAACCTCATCATTAGCAGCCTGACTTTACAAGAATTATTTTGTTTGATTTTTTTGTGACCTTCTTGTCCTAAACCTGTCGTATATAAACTCGTTATCTGTTGACATAAAGTTAGTTTCATTCACCTCGCTTCTCAGTTACAACCTAACGACTCACGCACAGAATATTGAGTTTGAGCGGGTTTTGACCACACTCAAGAAGGTTGCAGGGCAGGGATGTTTCAAATATGCTACTACAATACCTAATAATAAATAAAGAATTTATCTATGGATAATTAGAATATTGATATAAATATTTATCTGTTTCAAATAACTAAAATTCGCTGAAAAATATAGGGGAAAAGAGAAAAAAAATCACGAGGTAATGATGAAGCTATATAAAAAGTAAGAATAAGTATAATATAGTCACACACTCATTCCACTGGCTCCGGCCCCTTGTGGTCCTTAGCCGCCTCTACAAAACTTCTACTGTTCGCTATTCAGTGTGATATCAGCCAGAGGTTAAGTGTTCCAGGTCCAGGTGTTCCACTTTTCTTATAAAATTATCTTTCCAACTCTACCAGGTCTCCCCACGGGTCTTCTTCCCTCTGAAGCATCACTCCCCTGTCAATCCTGCTCTCCTCCATTCAGGCTACATCTCCAGCCCACCGTAACCTTTGTGCTCGTATGATATTGGTGATTAAAGGCAGGTCTGATAACTGTCTCAACTCACGGTTGTGTTTTTTTAGATAAATCTCATTGTTTTCGTACATTCTCCTCAATACTCCATTTTCAAATACTAAACGTCTTCTCTCCAATTCTTTAGTTAACCGCCATGTTTCACAACCATAAATGAAGCTAGGCCGGACTATTGTTATATAGGTTATTGATTTAGCTGTCCTACTCAGGTTTCTAGACTTGAAAATCTCTTCCAGTGACGAGAGGCACTTTGATCCTCTGGCTATCCTTATCTTTGTTTCATCTATAATCCTCTTATTTGAATTATTTGAAGATTGGAAAAAAATGAATGTATGTAACAATGTTAATAGATAAAGTAATGGAAAGCAAATAAAATCCAAAAGATTCAGAGTCTAGGATATTATTATTATTATTATTATTATTATTATTATTATTATTATTATTATTATTATTATTATTATTAGCTAAGCAACAATCCTGGTTGAAAAAGCAGTA
>NC_090753.1:40628671-40643671 GCF_036898095.1 Palaemon carinicauda | reverse complement strand
ATATATGTATATATATATATATATATATATATATATATATATATATATATATATATATATATATATATATATATATATATATATTTGGGCTCAAGCTATGTCGTCCTGATGGAAGTTCCTATAGGGTAGCTTCCTAGGGTGTATTACAACTACGGCGGTATTCCCAGAGAATTTACCTTAAGGTACCAGAATTCTAACTCCTGGAGCGAGTATCCCTCGTGAAAGGGATATCGCGACATATCAGAGGACGTATTCTTGACACGCCACATGGCAATCTGCCTTCCTGGACAGAGATTTCGTCTCGTAGGAGGCGATTGGCAAGAAACGAATTCGGGAAAGAAAAAGGGGAGCCGCTCCCAAGGCTTCCCTATCCTCCGATTCGTATGCGTGCCTGGCGCCAATCCTGGCGCCATCTGTATTCCTTTTTGCGTAGCTTAACAACTCGGTGTTTTTTCCTGTGTTTCTCGCAAATCTTGGATTTATTCTACTTTTCATGGCTTCTCCGTCTTCGTCGGCCTCTGATAAGTTGAGTATAATGTCTTTTATGTATAAATGTAGGCTCTTGGTAAATTTTTGAGTGATTAATAGGATTAATCTTTGATACAAGAGCCGTAGCCTACCGGAGGCGTCTTGGACGCTGTCGCTCGCTAGGTATAAGTTTAGTTAGTCAGAGCGACATTCCCGGTTGTTTTGCTTTAATAAATTTTAGCTATTTAGCATTACATAGGATTTCCTTTCGTGCTTAGTATTATTTTGGCGAAGTATTCGCCATTCTGGCCTACGCTAGGCCATGTAGCCTAGTCGTTTGGTCCTAGTACTTCATGCATGATTTTGGTTTTTCCGAGTGTAATAAAAATTTTATTGAAGCTTTAGGCTATGTTTTATACATTTAAGACTGTGTGGAATATTTCCAAGATAGTATACGAGTGAGTTTCGGTGATTTAGGTAATCGATTCTCTTGGTGCCTAGGCTAAGTTGCTTATGGAGCCTTAGTATACTTTATCATACTCCCCGGTTGCTTTCTTTTCTTCGGAGAAGGTATGCAATCCCTTTCCCTCTGTTTAAGCCTTGGGCTTATCCCTAAGTGGTTTTTTCCGAATTTATTTTCGATAAAACTATACTGGGGTGTTACTGTACCTTCCTGTTCCTGTAGTATGGTTCAAAGAGGGACAGAACAACCGAGTTTTTTAGTCTGAGTCTGTGTTTGTCTGGCTTGGGGCAGAGTCTCCCTCGCTGGCCTGACACAGACAAAGGGGGCTTAGCCTCCTTAGGTCACTACCGAAGGTTTCTGTGGATATGATTCCTTCTTTTGTGATCTACCAGACTAGTCCTTGTTGCTGTTCTCGAGAGAGGATAAGTTTCTTCCCCTGGGAGTAGCAACACCTTCCTTGCTTTGGTGCTCTGGGAGCTGGCAAGTATTGCAGGCCTTTCCCCTTAGATCTCCCTTAGGCTAAGATAAGTTTCTTGGCTGCGGGTGATCTGTCACTAAAGCAAGGTTGGTAGGACCCTCTTGTCCCTTCCCCCTCTTTCTCTGTAATGGCCTAGCCATTACAGTACTGTACGTCGTTCTACATCTGGACCTAGTATAGGTTAGGATGTGGAATTGACTCAGCCCCTTGCCGGCCGGCAGAGCTGCCGGCCGGCAAGGGTCTTATATTTTTGAGTGCTGCCCGGACCTCTCTTGGTCCCTCATCCATGCCTGCCTGTAGAGCCAGACGGCATTGGTCAGGAAGCCTGAATTAGATTCTCCCCTTCCTTATATGCACTCTTTCGGATTGCCGGGCTTGGAGGTTGTGTACACTCTTATCCCGGCATCCATTCTATTTTTCTTCTAGTGCTGTACCCGACTCGGCTGCCGGCCTATGAGGCCGGCAGCCGGGCAGGTGTAGTCATCTGGTTCTTTTGCTGCCGCCTGGCATCGGTCTTGTACCTTTGCCGGCCGGCTTATGTCAGCCCTTGTCTGCCGGTCACCAAGAGTGTGGCCGGCAGCTGGGTACTACCTTGTGTAGTTGCTGGCCGGCAGCCATTGCCGGCCGACATTGGCTGTTGCCGGCCGGCAGTTGCTGCCGGCCGGCACATGCATTTGAACCAGAGTGCTGCCGCCTTATAGCTGTTAAGTAGTATACTTTAAAGCTAGTTATGGTGACTTGCCGGCCGGCACGTATCCCCCTATACTGAACTAGTATTCTTCAGTATAACATATACAGTAAGAAGAAAACTATGGTAAGGGTTTTGGTACAGCACTGTGTGTTCTAACACTTTTGTGTTTTCTTGCACAGTCCTTTGCTGTTGCCCTACAGATAGGAAAGTGAGTTCTTTCCTGTCTATTATCCAGGTTTTTAAAAATCATTGCTTAGGTGTGAGCTCCACCCGTTTCCTCTGGAAACTTTGCATTGGTTACTCTAGAAGAGATTAACCATTTGATTTTATTATCTGGAAGGCTGCAGCAATGGGTTGTGAGGGAAACACAAGTGTGTGTCTTTCCTTTCTGAATTGTTATGCTATACTATGCATATCCAGTGATACATAGTTCACTTGATACTCATGGAAATTTCTTCTCTTTACAGAAGGACACTCCGAAGTGCGGAAGTCCTTTCTGCAACGTCCGCAGCAAGAACCTCTGCGGACATGAGTTTTGTAGGAGACACGCAGCATACGCTGTCTCCAAGGATGATCTCCGGTATTGGGACCCTCAGGTATGTACTGTGTGCACTAACCTGATTACTGAGACCTTTGATTCCCCTAGGACGGAGGAATCAAGGGATATAGCTAGGAAGAGGCTTCGTACCTGGGTAATGGGCTTCCAAAAGAACACTTCTGGCCCTTATCTTCCAAGTGAGAAGATGAGGGCGTATCTTTTCCCTAAGGCATCAGCTGATGCAGTGATTCCCCAGCCTCAAGAGGAGATCCCCTAAGTTCAGATCCAGGTGGATGCTGAAGTCGCGGTCGCGATGCAAGACATCCAGTTAGATGACAGGATGTCTGATGTGGACGAGTGTCTGGAGGAAGACCTCCTGGCAGAAGCCCAGGATGAAGTTCAAGCCCCAGACGTTGTAGAGGTAGACGTCGACGAGGTGTCGGCTACTCCGGTTCAGATTCCGGAGCCTATTCCCTCAACATCGGCCGGTCTCCCAGTAGAGCTGGGACAGGCCCTCTCTTCTATTGTTGGAATGATCCAACAAATGCAGAAGGAGAATCAGGAGAAGGCGGCTGCAATGGAACTGCGAATGCAGTGCCTTGCAGAATCACATGGGCCCCAGAAAAAGCTCAATGTGAAAGACCTTCCCTTTTGCTCAGATGCTAACCCATGGAGGTATGCTGAGCACATGCCGATGATGACTGGAAAGATCGTCTTCTCGGATAAGCTGGGCTCAGTTCCCCTGGAGGAGGTGGAATTCTGGCCCAGCAAGGCATCATATCCGGACTGTTATGTCCGGCTGAGGAAGGAACCAGCTTCAAAGGAGGAGACAGAGCCGAAGGAGGTCATAGTGATGGACCATGCTAAGGCTCAAGCTCTACTTTCATCCTCGATGAAAGAGAGGGGCTTCTCTAACTCAAAGGTAGCCGCATTGAACAGGAAGCTCCCTTCCTTTGTGTCCTCGCCTACTAGAGCCTTCCCCTTTTTACAGAAAAGGTTTTCTGGCTGTACTAAAAGCAGTCGAGGCCGGCAAGCCTTGCCCCTCCCTAGAGGAGTGTAAACCCTTGTCGCTGGCCCTACCTATGGACCACAAAGACTGGAAGGACGTCCATCTTACGTTCTCACTTGGAAAGTTGGAGGCTGATATTGCCGGACGTCAGTTTGGCGAGGACCTCCCTAAGCTGTCTGACTTTCTTTTGCGAAGAGAGTTCGATACAAAAGAAAGACTGGCTGCCTCAATGTCTCTTCAGACTACTCTCGAGACGATGGCAAGTGACCCCAAGGTCCATGAAATGTTCATGGTAGTGGCCAAGACTCATCTGGCCACAGTGACGAAGGACCTTTATGGCTTCGTCAAGGCAAGGAGAGCTTGTAGGGAGTTCGTGTTTACCTCTGCTACGGTGAGGCACGAGCCAAGGAAACTAATCTCCTCCAACATTTGGGGAAAAGACCTTTTCCCTACCGACTTGGTCAAAGAAGTTGTTGATAAGGCCGCCTTGGAGAATAGAAACCTTCTCCAGAAGTGGGGCCTGGCTATCAAAAGAAAGTCTTCCCCGGATGAGGGTCCTCAACCAAAGAGGAAGACTATGAGGACTAGGCTACCGTCTCGGCCAGGCAAGCCTGTTAGACAGCAACAGCAACTGCAATTGCCATTGCCCCCAGTGCCCCAGATCGTGGCACAAACCCTGACCACTTTTCAGTGGGTACCCCAGGCCGTGTCAACACAGTCCACGGCATTCACCCCAGCGTTCGAAGGGCAGTCTACTTCCTTTCGAGCAAAGCCTAGAGGAGCAGCCAGAGGCTCGTCTAGACGCCCCTCAAGGGGAAGGGGATTCAGGGGTGGTCGTGGTCAGGAAGGCAAGACCTCAGGACGGCAGTCCAAGTGAGGTGATACCGGTAGGAGGGAGACTTCTGAAATTTCGGGATCGGTGGACCTTCGATCCCTGGGCCCACAGCCTACTCAAGAATAGACTGGGCGGGAGCTGGTACAGCACTCCACCCCCGTGCCTTCGGTTTTTCCAACACTCCACCCCCGTTATGGAGGAGTACGTTCAAGAACTGTTGGAGAAAAAAGGTGATCCGAAGGGTGAAGTCCATCAATTTCTAAGGGAGGCTGTTTTGTGTTCCCAAGAAAGACTCGGAAAAGCTCAGAGTCATTCTGGACTTGTCGCCACTCAACAAGTTCATAGTGAATTGCAAATTCAAAATGCTAACACTGCAACATATAAGGACCTTACTGCCCAAGAGGGCATATTCCGTCTCTATAGACTTGTCAGACGCCTATTGGCACACTCCAATTAGCCATCGACTCTCCCCCTACCTAGGGTTCAGGCTACAGCGAAGACTATACGCCTTCGGAGCCATGCCATTCGGGCTAAACATAGCCCCAAGGATTTTTACGAAGCTTGCGAGCGTAGCTCTCAAACAATTACGCCTAAAGGGAATTCAGGTAGTAGCCTACCTGGACGACTGGTTGGTGTGGGCAGCATCCGAGACAGAATGCTTGCAAGCTTCCAGTCAAGTGATCCAGTTCCTAGAGTACCTAGGCTTCAAGATCAACAGAAAAAAGTCTTGACTTTCTCCATCTTAAAAGTTCCAGTGGCTGGGAATCCACTGGGACCTTTTGTCACACCGTTTCTCCATCCCGGCGAAGAAAAGGAAGGAGATAGCGAGTTCTGTCAAGAGACTTCTAGATTCCGAAAGGATATCAAGACGCGAGCAGGAGAGGGTACTGCGCTCTCTCCAGTTTGCTTCGGGGACAGACCCAGTGCTAAGAGCACAGCTAAAGGATGCAATCAGAGTTTGGAGAAGTTATGCATCAAACGCGCGAAGAGATCTGAGAAGACCAGCCGCTTCGGCTAAGTACTCTTCTCAGGCCTTGGTCCCAAGCCAGACATCTAAAGAAGTCGGTTCTTCTTCAGCCACCTCCCCCGTCGGTGACGATTCACTCAGACGCCTCGAAGGAGGGATGGGGAGGTCACTCTCATCGGAAAAAAGTCCAGGGGACTTGGTCCAAGCTATTCAAGACCTTTCACATAAAACTTTCTAGAAGCTAGGGCAGTGCTCCTTACCTTAAAGAAAGTCTCCCCGCGTCACTCGATCCACATAAGGTTGGTGATGGACAGCGAGGTAGTTGTGAGATACTTGAATCGACAAGGATCAAGGTCACCACCTCTCAACCAGGTGATGTTGGCCATCTTCCGATTGGCGGAAAAGAAGAAGTGGTACCTGTCGGCAGTTCACCTTCAAGGAGTCCGCAATGTGACAGCGGACGCTCTATCCAGGTTCACACCGATAGAGTCGGAATGGTCCTTAGACGCAGGATCATTCTCCTTCATTCTGAATCAGTCCCAGAACTGCAGATAGACCTCTTTGCGACGAAAGACAACAAGAAGTTGCCCCTGTACGTGCCCCGTACGAGGACCCCTTAGCGGAAGCAGTGGACGCGATGTCCCTCGACTGGAACAGATGGTCCAAGATTTATCTGTTCCCTCCTCACAACCTTCTGTTGAGGGTCCTCAACAAACTGAGATCCTTCAAGGGGTAGCGGCAATAGTGGCCCACAAGTGGCCGAACAGCGTGTGGTTCCCCCTGGCATTGGAACTGTAGCTGAAGTTTGTACCGCTACCAGATCCAGTTCTGACCCAGCGAGTCCAGAAGTCAACTGTCTGCGCTTCATTACAGAAAACCCGGACCCTGCAGCTCATGATTTTCTCTCCCTAGCGGTGAGAAAGCGTTTTGGGATTTCGAAAGCCAGCATAGACTTCCTTGAGGAATATAAGTGCAAATCTACTAGAAGGCAATATGAGTCATCTTGGAGAAAATGGGTGGCCTTTTGTCAAGGCAAAGAATCAGCAGGAGATCTTGACAGACTTCTGCTTATCTTTCTTCTCCACCTCCATGGTCAAGGATTGGCAGCTAACACGATTTCAGCGTGTAAGTCTGCTTTGATAAGACCCATTCTATATGCCTTCCAGGTCGACATAGGTAACGAGATCTTTAATAAAGTCCCGAAAGCCTGTGCTAGGCTCAGACCTTCAGCACCTCCAAAGCCCATTTCATGGTCTTTAGACAAGTTCTTCATTTCGCTTCTCTGTTGAGCAATAAAGAGTGTGCGTTAAAGGAGTTGACACAAAAAGTTATTTTCCTATTTTGCACTCGCGTCCGGGGCCAGGGTTAGTGAGATTGTAGCCCTCTCGAGAGAGGCAGGTCGTGTTCAGTTCCTGGATGGGGGAGAACTGAACCTGTTTCCGGATCCTACGTTTCTCGCCAAAAATGAGTTACCCACCAACAGGTGGGGTCCCTGGAGAATCTGCCCTCTGAAAGAAGATGCATCTCTATGTCCAGTAGAATGCCTAAAGGTCTATCTTCATAGAACTTCAGACTTCAAGGGTGGTCAACTATTCAGGGGAGAAACATCAGGCTCAAATTTATCTCTGAATCAACTCAGAGCGAAAATCACATATTTTATTCGCAGAGCGAATCCTGACAATACACCCGCAGGTCACGATCCGAGGAAAGTTGCCTCATCCTTAAATTTCTTTAATTGTATGGATTTTGAACATCTCCGTTCATACACTGGCTGGAAGTCTTCCAGAGTGTTCTTTCGCCACTATGCGAAGCAAGTAGAGGAACTAAAGAGATCTGTGGTAGCAGTGGGTCGCGGTGTTAACCCTACTGTTTAACTCTGCGAGGAACAGTGGTCTTAATTGGGACGATTAATTCCAGGGTGAGTGTGTAGTTACATACTGTACTACAAACTAAGTGAGGGCACTGTGTTGCCCATGTAGACTGTTCCATTTCCGAAGGTGAACCTAGCATAAGTGCAGACATGTGTGCCGAGCGTTTCTAACGCTAATGTCATTGATTTGTAATACAGACTTTTATGACTTTGATACCTCGGTATCTTAAAAGTGGCATTTAATGTTTTTTCTTTCAGACAAACAAGCTCTGTTTACTATCATACTTATGCTTAAAGTTTTGGGTTATCCTCTTCTTATGTATATATATATATATATATAATTGTGGTTAACCTGTCTATTTATTGCCTGTCAATAAACTGGTTCTTGAGAACCTTGCGTCTCCTTCACCTGTGTCAATTTATTGGTATAATTGAGCATTCATTCTATGTACCTTATCTGGGATAATTCTAATAGAATTGTTCCTTTATGCAAGCTATGTTGCATTGGTTTTCCTCCTATACGGATATAAAACCTTTGTCCAATACATGTATTGTGCGGAGAACTGGTCGATATTTCATATTGACGCAGTGGTTCTTTACAAACTATGCTTTACTTAATATAGGGCGAGACCACTATATTAGCTTGCCTGTTATTCATACATAGGTATATGTACTCTTCGAGACTTTTCCAGAGTCTAGTAGGACTCTTCCCTGTAGGGAGCAGGAAGCTCTAACAGGGTTTATAGTTAGTTGAAAAGATGTATAACGGTAACATCTTAGGTCTCTAGGTCTAGTCGACCGGGAAAAATTACATCCGGGGAGTACGGCACGTTCTGAGAATCCACAGATACAGTAATGCTCTGGTACACTTCCATCAGGACGACATGGCTTGAGCCCATAAAACAGATTTTGAGCGAAGCGAAAAATCTATTTTTGGGTGAGATGGCCATGTCGTCCTGATGGACCCGCCCTTGCCTTTCTAAGAAAGGGCTGTAGGACCCCTCCCTACATACAGTATCTGTAGCACCTCGTGTACGCTACAAGGAATACAGATGGCACCAGGATTGGCGCCAGGCACGCATACGAATCGGAGGATAGGGAAGCCTTGGGAGCGGCTCCCCTTTTTCTTTCCCGAATTCGTTTCTTGCCAATCGCCTCCTACGAGACGAAATCTCTGTCCAGGATGCAGATTGCCTTGTGGCGTGTCAAGAATACGTCCTCTGATATGTCGCGATATCCCTTTCACGAGGGATACTCGCTCCAGGAGTTAGAATTCTGGTACCTTAAGTAGGTAAATTCTCTGGGAATATCGCCGTAGTTGTAATATACCCTAGGAAGCTAAACTATAGGAACTTCCATCAGGACGACATGGCCATCTCACCCAAAAATAGATTTTTCGCTTCGCTCAAAATTCGTTATATATAAATATATATATATATATATATATATATATATATATATATATATATATATATATATATATATATATATATATATATATATATATATATATATATATATATATATATATATATATATATATATATATTTATATATAAACATATATAGATATATATATATATATATATATATATATATATATATATATATATATATATATATATATATATGTGTATATTCATATGTATATATACACACATATATACCTATATATATATATATATATATATATATATATATATATATATATATATATATATACATATATATATATATATATATATATATATATATATATATATATATATATATATATATATATATATATATATATATATATATTTATATATATACGTATATATAATATATATATAAACATATATATACATATATATATATATGTATATATAAGTATTTATATATATAAACATATATATATATATATATATATATATATATATATATATATACATATATATATATATATATATATATATATATATACAGTATATATATATATATATATATATATATATATATATATATTTTAATATATATATATATATATATATATATATATATATAAATATCTATATACATACATCTCTCTCTCTCTCTCTCTCTCTCTCTCTCTCTCTCTCTCTCTCTCTCTCTCTCTCTCTCTCCCTCTTTATATATATATATATTTATATATATATATATATATATATATATATATATATGTATGTATATGTATATATATATATTCCAATACCAGCTCTTCCCATCCCTTTGGTAGGGGGGAAGGGAAGGAGTTATACCATTGTGAGAGGGGGAGTGCGTATGTGTGGATCTGCATATTCAAATATTTAGCCTCCGAATTTTATGGGTTGTGATCACTAGTAATAATATGATATGCTTATTATGAATTACTGGCAATCAGCTACTATTGGGTCGACGGCAAATTCCACAATAAATATTCATAATCCCATCATCAAGGGAACATTGTTCATGTAAATGGGATATTATGAATAACACTTATCGATAGCAATATGATTAATCTACTCATATGGTCTATCCGGGGATTTCAATTCGTAATTACATATATATGATTCTTGTTCCTACTCAACTGGTATTGAAAATTGTCAGATACAAAACGAGAGATCCAAAGTACTTATTGAGTCAGTTATGTGCTTTTAATTATATCAAAATTTGTTTCAATATCCTTAAAGACTCATATACAGATTTTTTATGACAATATTCAACGTATATATATATATATATATATATATATATATATATATATATATATATATATATATATATATAGATATATATATATATATATATATATATATATATATATATATATATATATATATATATATATTAATATTTCTTACAATATAAAAAGAAAAATAATTTGTTTAAATATTGGTTTTGTCATAAGTCACTCACTATACAAAGACTAATCACATATTTATCCCTAATTAACGGAAATATAAATATCTTATTCTGAATAAAGTATATCAAAATTCTGTGTAACCTAAGACGGTAAAAATGCATTACAAGTCATGTCTCTATGAAGTATTAATTTTTACTATTCACCATGTAAATAATATGAAGATTCAAAGCAAGTATTTTATTGAGGAATTCATTCATTTTGTCTTTGACCTTTGTAGATACTATAATTGATATAGACTTTCGAATTTACATTTGATATCTCTTCTAACATTCTCCTTCTTAATATAAAAAACTTAGTCATGAATCTAACAATCAAGAAATGTATAAAAAATCATATATATTCATAAATCTAGACATCAGAAATTTAATAGTAAAAGCTCAGATATTCATGAATCTAAGCATTAGCCTTAGAATATCCAAATATTTAAATATTCATGAATATAAGCATTAGGATTTCCAAAGACTTAAACATTCATGAAACTATGCATCAGGAATTTTATTCTGAAAGCTTGAATATTTATGAATCTAAGCAATGGGATTTCCAAAGACTAATACTTATGAATCTTAACATTAGTATTTCCAATAACTTAAATATTGATGAATCTAAGCATTTTGATTTCCCAAGTCTTAAATGTTAATGAAACTAGGCATCAGGATTTATATTCTAAAGAGTAAAATATCCAAGAATATAAGCATTAGGATTTCTAAAGACTTAAATATTCGTGAATCTAAACATTATGACTTCCAAAGAATTAAATATTCCAGAAACTAAGATTAAGTAATTATATTACAAAAACTTAAATATCAATGAATCTGCCCATAAGAATTTATAAAGAGTTGAATATTAATGAAACTAACCATAGGGAATTATAATGTAAATTTTTGAATATTTATGAATCCAACCGTTATGATTTTCAAAGACCTAAATATTCATAAATCTAAGCGATAACATTTCCAAAGACTAAAATATTCATGAATCTAAGAATTAGTATTTCCATAGACTTAAATATTCATGAAAATAAGCAACAGGAATTATATTATAAAAACTTATATATTCATGAATCTAAGCATTAGGATTTCCAAACACTCGAATATTCAGGAATCTTAGGTTTAACATTTTTAAAGACTTAGATATCCAAGAATCTAAGCATCAGGATTTCTACGGACTTAAATATTCATTTATCTAACCATTATGATTTCCAAAGAATTAAAATTGATGAATATAAGTATTATGATTTCCAAAGATTTAAATATAATTATGAATATTAGCATTATGATTCCCAAAGACTTAAATATTCCTTCATATACGCATTATTATTTCCAAAGACTTAAAATTTATGAATTTAAGTATTATATTTTCCAAAGACTCAAATATTCATGACTGTAAGCATTAGGATTTCCAAGGACCTAAATATTCATGAATAAAATCATCAGAAATTCTAACAATTACCATGAAATAACATTAAATAAAATCACAATGTTGATGGTCATCACAGGATTTGTAGTAGCATAGACAAATTTTCCCAGAAGGGTAAAAGAATCAATTCAAATATTAACAACAGTAAGTTATAATGTGTTCAACATTTTGTTAAATTATCTTGCAGGAAATCATTTTGCTTGTTCCTTAGATCCTATCAAATCACCTAGCGCCATATTATTTTGCAAACTCTATCTCTATCTATATTTATTCATTAAAATAATGGTGGTGATCTCGCTTATAATCCTTTCAGGGTCTTTATGTATAATTCCCTATATACCCTTTTAATATATTATACAGAATAAGCATATCGCCATGATCAGCAAAACAGCTCTAGTCAAGCCACCCATACTAGGTTGGTATGCTGGGAGCAGTCACACTAAGGTCTACCACCGTCACCAATAAGCAGTTGCCAACGTGGTGATAAAAACTGATCAAACCCCAGACATGGATTAATATGTTAGACGCCTTTATCATACAGTCGACTAGAAACAGCTTCAAATTATTTTAAACTCCATGTATGTATGTATGTATGTATGTATGTATGTATGTATGTACGTATGAATATATATATATATATATATATATATATATATATATATATATATATATATATATATATGTATATATATATATATATATATATATATATATATATATATATATATATGTATATATGGACGTACTTATGAATGTATGTATGTATATATATATATATATATATATATATATATATATATATATATATATATATATATATATATATATATATATATATATATATATATATATATATATATATATATATATATATATATTCTTACGAAGCTGGTCTATTGGTGAGTAAATATAATAGTTTATTCATGTATTATAATTATGTTTTTATATATTAGTGAGGTTTGATATATTCTGATATATGGGTTCGTTGGATTTTTGGGCGTATTTTATAAACTACATATTTATAGAAAGCTAACATTAAAAAAAATGCAAAAATCAATGTTGGCAGAATTTTCGGGGTAATTTTAGCGGTCATTTTGGATTCCAAATATGGCGACCACAACATCTTATTTTTTTTTTCTTATTTACTAGCTAATTTTTTTTTTAAGTGTACTGATTACGATGAGTTATGACCAAAATATACAAGTTTGATTTTCTATTTCTTTACAGATATAACTTGAGTTGTATTGAGCACTTTGCCTCATCTGAGCAATTCATGTGAAGAAGTAAAGGATGGCTGATCCAATTATTTGGAGACTGTGTATACTTTGTTAATGTAGTCACAAAAAAATAGTCCTTTGGTACTAAATCCACGACTATGTTCTTATGTGACATTCTTGAAGGCAGTCAAAGAAAGAGCCACTTGCAATGATGAAGAGTGTGTGGAAATACACTGAAGACTCAAAGATGTTACCAGAGATACATTGTGTGCGCTGGGTGCAATATGGCAGCGAAGCTGGTATCAGGAGGGAACAAAAAAGAGTCGGATCGAGAGGGCCAAGGAATGCAATGAACAAGCTGTGAGTGCAGCTTCAGCCACCAAGTAGCGTGGGAGAAAAAGAGAGAGTGAAGAGACTGAACGGCCATCTGAGCAGGCGGCTAGGTTCACAAGATCAAAGACAGCTCCCCTGGAGAAGGATTTGTGCTTTTTCAGCCAAGAAGACACAGGGAAGCAGATCCTCAGGGTTTGTACGTCAGAGACAGGGAAACAACTAAGGTTAGCTGTGGATTCCAGCCCTGTTAACAAGACTGAATACTTCTATCTCTCCTGCAGATGCGCATGCTATTGGTGTTCCTTACCATAAAGGATGCTGGAAAAGCAACGTGTTTCATTCCTTAAGAGAAGTGTCAAACCGAAGTGGTCCATACTTCAAGCAGCAAGCATGGTTGAAATAACAAACTTGGTTGAAGACACGACAAAAGTCTGTAATCTCAATGGGAGACGTAGAGACAGCCTACAAGAACATGCTTGGGGATGTCATGGCACAGCATTGCCCCACCTTCAGTCGAAAATAGTTATAAGAATATATTATGTGACATCAGTACTGTAAAAAGATCGTAGGAAATATGCAGTGCTATACAACCCAACAGCCTATCAAGCAGACAATTTTCATTCAATGATAATGGATGCTGGCAACATGGAAAGTATGAAAACAGTCTTCAAGGCAGCCCAGATCATTCACCATAGTATTGTTGTCTGCTTCAACAAGGAAAGTGTCACAGATAATGATGACATCCCGGTATCAAGTGTTACAACATGTGTTCCAGCTGAATTGTACAACCTGATGAGATGGGTTCTGACTGGGCCTGTGGAACACCTAGAACTGAAGCAAGAACAGGCATCACAGAACCGGTTAGCACCAACTATGAGCCAAAATATAATGTTTGGGTTGAAGACAGACAGGCAGGTCCAGTACAAGTCTTCAGGGTCAGGAAAGTGATACAACATGTGTCCCAGCTGAAATGTACAGCCTGGTGAGATGGGTTCTAACTGGGCCTAGGGAACACCTAGCAACTGAAGCAAGAACAGGGATCACAGAACTGGTTAGCACTAACTATGAGCCAACACATGATTTTTGGGTTGAAGACAGACAGGCAGCTCCTGTACAAGCCTTCAGGGTCAGGCACCTTTAGGCAGCACAGAACAAAAGAGAATGCCCAATTGGTCCGACTAGTACTTTCACTTCACAGTGACACCAGGAGTAAGAAGTTGTTGGAGCTGTTCAACAGTCAAGGATTGTGGGTGTCTCATGGACACATACTACAACTGCAGACTGACCTGGCCAATGCTGTCGTGGAAAACACCAAGAATTTGGGGGTCTCTATGTACCTCCCTTCCTCAAGAAAGGTTCGTTTGTGTTCTTAGCAGCAGACAATTCTGACTTCACTGAGGACACCCCAGATGGCAATTGTACTACACGTGGTACCATAGTGGCGGTCTATCGAAAACGTGAGGCAGTTGCTCCATCACTCAGTATCAAGTATACTAGTAGTCAAACAGTTCAGCCATACCATGTACAATTTGAACACTACGAAAGGCCCATCAAGTACAAGAGACTGGCCACGCTATATTTCGGATATGAAAGATCTCAAGACAACCACCCAACACCTGGTCGGATCTTGCCAGTGGCAATGTGTCTGTCACCAGAAGTGAAATTCCATTTGTCTCTCTAGGTGCTGACCATGCCTGTGAACACATCAACAGATAAATGAAGGTTCACTCTGGATTGACAGGAATCTCAAACAATGCTAATGCAAGGTAGAGATTCTTCATGGCTGCTGAAGAACTGTCTTGCCATTCAA
>NC_090753.1:40613671-40623671 GCF_036898095.1 Palaemon carinicauda | reverse complement strand
TTTTTTATTGTTGTTATTGTTAATTATCATTGTTTTTGTTAATTGTTACTGTTTCCTATTTTACTATTATTATTATTATTATTAATATTATTATTAATATTATTATTATTATTATTATAATTATTATTATTATTATTATTATTATTATTATTATTATTATTATTATTATTATTATTATTATTATTATTATTAGTATAAATAAATTACCCTACCTCAAAATAAATATGCAAACAAAATGACGGGACAGTCATATCCATAAGAAAGTTAAAGAAAACTGAATGCGCCAACATTAAATTAGAAATTTAGGGCTCATACTGACCAAAGAACCATGAGTCATCGACATTAACATCAAATTAAAAGCTTTCTTTGTTAAGCTGTTATTCAAGAGGACTTCCGCCATTTCTTTTTTTCCAAATAATTCAAATTCACTGGATACAAACTTTAATCATCATGAAACTTCTCTCTGGCTTCTAACTGTGCTAGATTTCTAGCTATCTACTCTAACTCGGTTTTGTTTTCTCTGAGTACTCTTGTTGATTATGAACCTTCTTTTTAATGTTATTTCGTCCTTTCTTCCTGAAGTAAAACCCACTTTTTAATAATTTACCCTGTGAATTTACAATTTACAGGGTTGTGTAGGCCTATTGGAAGCGTTTCTTCCTGGCACTTACAGGAATGGGGTTCGAGTCCAGCTCAAACTCTATATTTTCTTTGTTTCTGAAACCTCACCCTATTTGTGAGATAAGGAGCCTACAGGTCTACTTGCCAAGTCATCTGCATCCCTTCCCAGGGCCTCCATGGTCCTAACTCTGTGGAGAGCGGACTTGGGCACTGATTACATGTAAATAAGATCAGTCTCTGCCATTCATGTTCTGCCTTTAAACCCTTAAAACCCATTTTGATTACAAGTCGTCTTTTTTTTCTGCTATCCAGCCGTCACGAAGCATTATTCTTTTTTTTTTACCCTACAGACATTGAATCGATTTTTTTCTTCTATCTTTTATTCGATGTTTTTCCCAAAGTAATGTAAATGGAAGCTACAAACCTTCAGAACTGCAAAGCTGTTGCCCATAAAGTATAAATTCATTTGCTTTCAGTGTTGATAAAGTACTGAATATTCTAGTAGAGCCAGTGCCGTCAGTCCAAAGTTTCATAAAACGAGGCATATATAGTGTCCATGTCCATGGCGTGTTTTAAGCATTGAAAGGTTATTTTTTTTTGGAGGGGGGGTTGTTTGTGTTTGTGGAGAGGTTATGTGTTGTTTTTATGGGTATGTGTTTGCTGGTCGTAAACTTCCTTTGTCAGTTTTACTTATCAGTGAACATATCACTAAATAATTAAGTGATACTCGCATATAAAACCAATCTTGCTTTCCTATTGACTTTTGAATTACAGTAATTACAATAAATATAGAAATAGAAAAGGGTAACATACTTTTCTATTGAGTTTTGAATTAAGAGTAATTATGATCAATAAAAAAAAAAAATCATATTCAACGAACAGGCACCTTAATTGGTGAAGTATTACCGACCATATAAAAGAATAATAATCTCATTAGAAGAATAAAATTAATTAGTGAAACTCCTAGTCCGGTGGATGAAATAAAAGAGCGTTGATCCATCCAGGCCCATTCTGTGACCTCCACATGCGTAAGGTCAAAGGCTTTATCTTTACTGTGCATTGCTTAACGGTTTATGAGGCGTTTTATATTGTTCGTTTAATTGTTGGCTATGCTTTCGTCTGTTTCTTGTTTGTGTGTTTTGCTTGTTATAGACCCACGGGTTTACGCCTGCTTTATGTTGGCCGTATAAACATATGAGTGTGTATAGTATATACAAACATATATAGCCTAAATATGCAATTAAATGACTAACAGGACTACCCTAATTAGAATAGGGATGAAAGCCATTAGTATGCTTCGTTGATACTGGGTTATATGGTCGAGATATATATATATATATATATATATATATATATATATATATATATATATATATATGTATATATATGTATATATATATATATATATATATATATATATATATATATATATACATATGTTTATATATACATATATATATATATATATATATATATATATATATATATATATATATATATATATACATATGTTTATATATACATATATATATATATATATATATATATATATATATATATATATATATATATATATATATATAAACATATATATATATATATATAAATATAAATATATATATATATATATATATATATATATATGTATATATATATATATTTATATATATATATATGTATATATATATATGTATATATATATATATATATATATATATATATATATATATATATATACATATGTTTATATATATATATATATATATATATATATATATATATATATATATATACATATATATATATATATATATATATATATATATATATATATATATATATATATATATATATATATAGGCTAGACTTCAGTTAGCACAAGAGTAGATAGGTCTCAAGTGTTTTTGTTTACACGGTTAATTACTCTGATCCATAAATCCGATGGTAAAATCGGTGAAACTCCAACAATAAGAAATATAACATAAAAAAAAAAAAAACTCTACAATCACATTAATATAGAAACAAAAGGGAAGTCCCAAAGTCACACTTACACACGCTACTTCTTTACACTGATATGGGAGGCTATGCCACTCGACGGTTAAATATTAACACAATCCAATAGCCAACGCATTACTAAAGTCAAAGTAAAACAAACTTAAACTCACACTATCCCAGTAAATATAAGATATAATTCATATGAATTAATTTCTTTCGAAACAATAATTACCGAAGTGCTGCCATAAAAACTCTGTAACTTGACACAATGTTGTACAGCATTTGACAAATGAAAAAAAAAAGCCTTACGCCAAAATCAGTCTGCACCTTTTGAACACCAATTGGACACATTACTCAAAAATATACTCTATATACTGACACCTTTACATCATCTGTTACATCTTAGTTCGTGGTAGACTGCGCATTTAATAACAACCGAAGCTAAAATGTTGACTCAAAAGTATGTTGAATATGATCATCATTACAGAGCTCCTCTATATAAATGAAAAAATTATTTGCCAAAATAATTCTTATCAAAACCTTACTTTCACACTTGATGTACAATAAACATGCACACTTGATATATAATGAACGTAAACATTTAATGCACAATAAATATCAACGAAACTACAATGTCAATTGTGAAGCGTACACGAAATAAATATAATGTGCAATAAACAAACATAAGTACAATGTTCATCATGGAACATAAACAAAACAAATGAAATATACAGCATAGTAAGAGCTAGGCTCTCCGGCAGGGAATACCCCTGAAACACTATGCTATCCACAAATTCTTAAATTGAGTATCAATTAAGCATAGTATGATAGGAAACGCCATTGGAACGTTTTCCATCTTTATCCAACTTACAAGTATCCGCTTTACGCACTAAACCTTCAACGGATCGAAATAACTCTACAAAACGAGCTAACTGCCAACAATCTCTAGGGGAATTATCTTCCTTAATAATGACAATATCACCTACAGAGAAAATGTTAATGTCGAGCATTCCATTTTTGAAGCTTCTATAATAGCAATAGATACTCATTCCTGAAACGAGCCCAAAACCTGTATCCTATGACATTTTTCACGTATGTCTATAGCATTATCCCAAAATTCTATGTTGGGTAAAACAACAACTTAGCCTTCATCGTGAGAAAGTGATTTGGAGTTAGAGGAACCAATGTTGGATAATTCAAGTTCTCCACACACAAAGCACAATTATTAGCAATGCCAGATGACTCACACAAGTAAGTCCTCTAACCATCCTAATCAAGCTGAGAAACATGATTTGACAAAATCACAGACAAATTACTCTTTGTAGTCCTGATCTAAAGCTCCCAAGAGCCTGTTATATGACTTACCATGGGCACGTTAAAATTGAACTCAAAATTGCAATCTTGATCGAGTAGAAATTCACCGACTTTACCTGCTTCAAAATCCTTTGCACCAACAAAATTCGTAGCATTATCACACCTAAACATCCTGATATGCCACGGATAGGTATAAAACAGTGAGACATGCACCCATCAAAGAATATCAAACAAGCACACATAAGAACACTGACCATACACCAATGTGTAAGCATCACAAAAGTGATGAAGCTCCACTGAAATGACTTTCGAAAAATCACGAGGCTTGATACATCTATCTTTCTTCACGTCATGTAAATGCCAAATTTCGGTCTTCCACTCAAGCCATTTAGACTGAACTTGATTTGACAGGAGAGTCCCAATCATTATCTTAACGGTATGACTCTCGCAGGATTTGCTTGCACTGAAGATTGGAGGGCGACACAAACCCTAGTGGATCAAATACCGAAATGCTGGTTCACAGGATACTTCAGTTGGACAAAGTCTTTTCTATTAAAAGCACTTTGAATTGAAAACAATCCACCAAAACTGACCACTTAATACCCAAATATGTTCTACTAAATTGTCAGAATTGTTAAAATGAAGGCTTATAAAACAAACGACAACGATCTTCTATAGGTATTAACTTTAAACCCTTTGTCGAGTTTGAACAAAACTTATGTAACCATATCTCATGAAGGGAACAGAGTCTTTGTGTATTTCTCATAAGTTCAATAGCATCTGAAGGTTTAGAAACTGAAGTAAGATCATCGTCAACATAGAACTCTTTACAAATAACCTCTGCTACCTTTAACCCAATACAGGCTCACCATCATCTGCCTCCTTTTTCATGCCAAAATTTGCACAACCTGGTGATGACACTACCGAACAAATGAACAGTCATTCAAAATGTTTTTGCTTGCTAGAAAAATTTCCCCTTTCATACCACAAAAACCTAAGATAATTTCTATGCTCTTACTTCTCTTTAAACTTATAAAACATTTTCTCATTGTCACAACAAATTGCAATAGATGCTTTGCAAAAACTGCACAAGACTCTAGATAAATAGTTCATTAGATGAGAGCCCTTAAGCAACTAATCATTGACTTAAACTCCATTACAACGACCATTGCAGTCAAGAACAACTGTGACTTTGCATGGTTTTTTGAAGTTATAAACACCAGGGAGTGGAATATAAAAACAACCTTCACTTACAATTTCTGGTTGAGGAACTTTTGCATAGCCTCATTCAAGCATAACATTCATAAATCATATGTACTGATCATACAACAATTTGTCCCTTTTCAAGTGTTTAATAAGAAAGCACAACCCTCAGAGCATTAGACATGCAATATGAAAAGGATGAATCATCTCTTCTAAAAGGCAAAGGCATAACGAACCGTACCGATCAAGACAAAGACAAGTTATCCTATAAAATGTGGAAGAATATCTTCAGTACACAGTTTTACAGTATCAGTTTCCAATTCAGTGAAGTCTTTTTCAAGTATCTTGATAACATTAAAAGGGAAAACTTCTTTAATTTTTTACCTCAAAGTGAAATGAACCACAGACACTGGCAAATGATCATGATTCTTAGATATTAAAACAACATGAGAAGCTCTAAAGTCACAATCATCTGATTCACATTCGGTAGAAATGGTTCCAATAATAGTACAACCTAAAATACTTCACTGTGTATAAAGACTATCTCCTGATGGTGGAATAACCTCTAAAGGAACAAAAGCCTTTGCGCAATTTTAGCCAATTAGCAACCTATGTCTCAATTAGATTTTACCGATACCAGTTTTTGTCAGAAACAATGAAGATGTGGCCAATCATTAACCGTATATGGAGAAGGTATATGACTGCGATTAGCTGGCATAATTTTATGAGTATATGCCTCTGGTAAACTCAAACAAACAGTACCATTGGAACCTCCCACATGTAAACCACCTATCCTTGAACTCTCAACCAGTTTATCCTTAGCCAACATTGTTCTCAGCAACAAATTTACTCCAGGACCACTAACATTCAGTTCTTGAGCAGTTTTATCTAAGATAAAGGTAGATTCACTCAGACTGTCCAGCAAATAATAGACCAAAACTTCACGATTTGAGTCTCACTCATGATCTAACCACACTGAAACAGTCATTGAACTAAATTGCTGTCCATGCCAACTACTCAAAAAGCTTTGAGAAGTTATTGGCTTAATCACTGGTGCATACACATGCAAATCATTAGTCTTTTAGAAATTGGAAGAAGTCTCCTCACTCTAATGGAACACAGTTGGAGGTCTTTTTTTCTGACAGTCTCTAAAAAATAATTTGCATTGACAATCCTTAGTTACATGACCTAGACGTAAATACCCATAGCAAAGTTTCTTCTCCAAAACAAACTTACTCCACTCATCATAGGCCTTTATGTGAGCTTAGGACAAAAATCTAGATAGTGAGATTCACTGCAGAACAAATATTTTACAGGTTCCTTTCTTTTTATTTGTCAGTATAATTAGTCTTCGACTGCTCAGTTAAACTCGAATAGAACGTTTTTGAAGCATTCACCTTATATTTCAGTTTGTCACTTAGAAAAATATTCTTCAAAGACTGAGATGACATAAAAGGATTATATGCGACATCAGCTTCTTTCGACAGAAATCTATGGAAGTCAATAAATGAAGGAAAAAACATTTTACTCCCTCATACTCTGTTTTACTATATAATCCCAATGATTTACAATCCAATATGACAGAACACATAACATCTGATTTTATCACGCATAATTCATGGCAGCAAAGTTTCCTCATGTACCTGTTTTTTAAAAAATGCAAAAAATTGAAAAAAACAACTTCCTAATTGATCGAATTTGTGAAACATCGCAATTATCTCCCAAATAAAACAATAAGATCCGTTTTCTTCTTTGTGCCATGTTTTCTTCGCTCGTTATAAAAAAAAAAATAGTCTCTCTGAACCAAATATTTCATGTGGTACTGGATGAAGAACAACGATAAACTCATAAAAGTAGAATTGCAGCTAACCAAAAGGCAGAAGATGGAGAGCAGATGGATTTGAGAAAGGACAATAATACAAACATAATTTCAGCTAGCCGTGAGGCAGAGGACGAAATGCAGATGAATTAATGAAGGAACACTAACGCAAGTAGAATGACAGCTAGATGTAAGGCAGCAGACAAAGAGAAGATGAGTTTGTGAAGGAACATTATTAAAAGAAGAATGGTAGCTGGACGTGAAGCCGAAGATGAAGACCAGAGGAATTTAAGAAGGAACACAAATACAAGCAAAATGTCAGCTATTTGTGTATTTGTGTTCCTTCTTAAATTCCTCTGCTCTTCATCTTAGGTTTCACGTTTAACTGCCATTCTGCTTTTATTAATGCTCCTTCACAAATTCATATGCTCTTCGTCTACTGCTTTTTCATTCTGTTTGCATTAGTGTTCGATCTTAAATTCATCTGTTTATTTTCTTCTGCTTCTCATCTAGTTTCCATTCTGCTTGCATTAGTGTTCCTTTTTAAATTCATCTACTTTTTGTCCAGTGCTTCCCGTCGGGCTGAAATTCTTCTTGCATTGGTCTTCCTTCTTAAATTCCTCTGGTCTTCATCTTCGGCTTCACGTCCAGCTACCATTCTTCTTTTAATAATGTTCCTTCACAAACTCATCTTCTCTTTGTCTGCTGCCTTACATCTAGCTGTCATTCTACTTGCGTTAGTGTTCCTTCATTAATTCATCTGCATTTCGTCCTCTGCTTCACGGCTAGCTGAAATTATGTTTGTATTATTGTCCTTTCTCAAATCCATCTGCTCTCCATCTTCTGCCTTTTGGTTAGCTGCAATTCTACTTTTATGAGTTTATCGTTGTTCTTCATCCAGTACCACGTCGAACTGACATTATTCTTGCATTTTATCCCCTTCGTAAATTCTTCTGTTCTTCTCTTTCCATTTATCTTTTTCTCTTCGCCGAATTTGCTTTGTGAGATTTGCCGAATGAAAACCTCTTTTTTGGGTGGCATCATTTTGTAAAAAATTCAAAAAAAATTAGAAAATACTTAAGACTCAACTATTAAGTATTCTGTAGCATCTCTTTTTGGAGTGGCATCATTCTTCTTGCATTAGTGTTACTTCTCAAATCCATTCGCTCTTCATTTTCTGCTTTATGGCTAGCTGAAAGTCTCGTTGCATGTGTTTTTCTCTGTTCTCTATCCTGTGTTTCATATCTAGGTGCCATTCTTCTTACATTTGTTTCCCTCCATAAATTCTTCTGCTCTTCTGTTTCCTGGTATCTTATTCTATTCACTGAATTTGCTTTATCGGATTTACAGAATTAAAACCTCTTTTTAGATGGCATCATTTTCCAGAAAACTAATATATATGTATATTAATATATATATATATATATATATATATATATATATATATATATATATATATATATATATGTATGTATATATATATATGTATATATATATATATATATATATATATATATATATATATATATATATATATATGTATATATATACATATGTATATATATATATATATATATATATATATATATATATATATATATATATATATATATAAATATATATTTATTTATATGCTGTATATACAGTATATATCAATATATATATATATATATATATATATATATATATATATATATATATATATGTATATATATACATATGTATATATATATATATATATATATATATATACATATATATATATATATATATATATATATATATATATATATATATATATATATATATGCAGTAGGCCCCCACCATACGACATTAATCCGTTCAGGAGTTGGTATCATATAGTGAAAATGTCGTAGGCGGGCAATTTAATAGCTAATGCGTGAAAAACCCCAGGTAAAAACATTGAAAATTAGTATGTAACAAAATAGTATAGTAAACACTGTACTAAAGTATACTTATATATAATATACATGTACTGTACAGTATAAAATTGAATAACATGTACAGGATAAATAAAAATGATATAATGTACAGTACTGTAAAGGAAAAATAGAATTTTATTTACCTTTGGAGTGACGTGATTTGAGCTGGTAGTGGGTGGAGGCAGAGGGGGGAGGAGACGGTATATATAAATACGTATCAATGCTAATTATATGTGCACTTAAAAATAAATTTATTCTTTCTATTAAACACTTAAAATTAAAAATTCTTTTTTTTTTTGTCTCTTGAAAGTTTTTTTATGATTTTTTTAGAACTTGAAAAATTACTCTTTTTTAGCTTTTTTGATAGAATCACTATTATCGTCATTGCTTTCTGACACTTCTCTTTTGGAGATATATCCATCCAAAGAAGCCTGTTTCTGACGATTCTTCATCATATTTCTAAAGTGACTCATACACTTGTCATTAACACTGCATAAGACGACTTGTGTGAAGTTTTTCTGGGTGTTTCTTTTCGATGAAACTTGTAAGGTTTTCATACCAACCGATAGCTTCCCTTATTTCTGCTGATGTCGTTTCTTCAGTCTCGCCTCCGTCCTCGCCACCACTAGATCTGTGCTCTTCTTGAATGATGGTCAACTGCATTGCCTCCAACTCCTTCAAGACTTCAGTCGTAAGCTCCTCCCTGTGCTCCTCTATAGGGTTATTGACGTCAGCTTCATCGACAACAAGCCCCATGGACCTCCTGATTGAAATTATTTCCCCAATATCACCTTCAGGGGCAGGATCATCAACGGCCTCATCTTTGGTTGAGGGGTCGAACCATTCAAAGTCTCGTTCTGCCACAACAGCTGGCCACAGTTTATTCCATGAGGAGTTCAAGATGTGCCGTGAAACCTCATTCTAAGCTTTGTTGATCATCTTCAGGCATTGAACGATGGCAAAAGGCCCCTACCAAAATTCACAGAGGGTGAGTTGAGTGCTTTTGGTCACTTCGAAGCATCTTTTGAACAGATGCTTCGTGTAAAGCTTCTTAAAGTTGGCAATCACTTGCTGGTCCATAGGCTGGAGGAGAGGGGAGGTGTTT
>NC_090753.1:40576171-40603671 GCF_036898095.1 Palaemon carinicauda | reverse complement strand
TTATCAGTATTAGTTTATTGCTTGACTCAACTAAGAAGTAAAGTTATTCTCTCTCTCTCTCTCTCTCTCTCTCTCTCTCTCTCTCTCTCTCTCTCTCTCTCTCTCTCTCTCTCTCTCTCTTATTATTATTATTATTATTAATATTATTATTATTAGGTAAATTAAAACCTTATTTGGAAACCTATGATGCTATAAGTCTAAGGTCTCCAGCAGAGAAAAAAGCCGAATGGAGAAAGAAATTACGGAAACAGATAGTGTCCCAAGTTTACCCTTAAGCAAGAGAACTCTAACCCAAGACAGTGGAACAACCATGGTACAAAGGCAATGACACTAACCAAGAATAGAGAGCAATGTTTTGATTTTGAAGTGTCCTTTTAGTTAAAGTTTCTCTTTTACCCTTACCGAGAGGAAAGTAGCCAATGAACCATAACCGTGCAGTAGAATTGATTGAAAGTAGAATTCTTCGGTTATCTTAGACCTATCAGGTATATGAACAGAGAGGAGAATGTGTAAAAAATATGGCAGAATATTCGGTGAATATTTAGGCAAATGCAAAATGACGCTTTAACAGAGTTCTGTGATCGTGCAATACAATTTGTGACAGTCATAGTACTCTAAGGGTCATTAATCTCAATGTATAAAACACATATTTTGCATACAAAAATTAGGACATATATATATATATATATATATATATATATATATATATATATATATATATATATATATATATATATATATATATATATATATATATATATATATATATACACAAATAGATATATACATGTATGTATATGTATTACTACCTTTGCCTGCCTGCAGTGGAAACACATCCCGAATCTGCTGGCCACTACGATTAGCGGCCGGCAGCCGGGTATTAGTGTTTTCAGCTGTCGACCGGCAATGATTGACGGCCGGCACTCATTTGAGAATCATTGGGCTGCCGCCTATTAGTTAAAGGTAGTATATCTTTGAACCAAACAGGGGTAGATGCCGGCTGGCACAACAGCATGCGATGTACAGTAGTTACTATATTTGTAGTGTAGTACACACTGCATTAGTAAAACTACAGTACAGAGTGTGTGATAACACTAAAGTTCTTCAACATACTTAATGTTATCTTGTACAGCCTTTTGTTGAGACCGTACAATATATAGAAAGTGAGTTCTTTCTGTATTCTTTCTATCCCGTATATTAAAAGTTTTTTTTTTTTCAAGGTGTGAACTACACCTTAAATTTCCCTTTAGGAAATTACATAAGGTATTCTAGAATAGAATTAACTTTAGTTTTAATATATTGGGAGGTTACAGCAATTGACTGGACAGGAAATACAAGTATGTGTCTTTCCTTCTTTCTTTTATAGCTTTTCTATAAAAGCTAAATGTTTCTATATAAGAGAAAAGCCTTCACTTGACACTCATGGATTTTTCTTCTCTTTACAGGAGGACCATCCGAAGTGCGGGAGTGTGTTCTGTAATATCCGCAGTAAGAACTTCTGTGGACATCAACTTTGCAGGAGGCACGCAGCATGCGTAGCCTCTAGAGGTGATCTCCGGTATTAGGACCCTCAGGTTTGTACAGTTTGTTCTAACCTGATTACTGAGGCTTTTGATGACACTAAGTCGACGGAGTCAAGGGATGCTGCCAGGGAAATGTTAATATCCTGGTTGAGGGGTTTTCAGAAATACACCTCAGGCCACTACTTGCCAAATGAGAAGATGAGGGCCTACCTTTTCCCTAAAGCATCGACTGATGCAATCATCCCCCAACCTCAGGTGGAGATACCAACTGCCCAGAATCCGGTAGATTCTAAAGTCTCGGCCGCCTTTCAAGAGATCCAATTGGACGATAACATGTCGGAGGTGTCGGAGGTGTCGGATTCTACTGAGAAGGACCTTCTAGGAGAAGGTCAGGAGGAGGAGCTGTTCCAGGCTCCTCAAGTAGAAGAGGAAGAAATCGACGAGGTGTCGGTTACATCGGTTCCGGACCAAGAACCTGTTCCCTCTACATCGTCTGCTATCCCAGATGAACTGGGAAGGACTCTTTCTTCCATTGTTGAGATGATCCAACAAATTCAAAGGAAGAATGAGGAAAAGGAAGCTGCAATGAAACTGGAGATACACAGACTTGCAGAATCATATGGGCCCCAGAAGCGACTCAGCGTGAAGGATCTTCCTTTGTGCTCGGGTACCAATCCTTGGAGGTATGCCGAACACATGCCAATGACAACCGGGATGATCGTGATCTCAGAAAAGTTGGGAGCGATTCTCCTGGAAGAGGTGGAATTTTGGCCCAAGGAAGATTCTTATCCGGACTGCTATGTCTGTCTTAGGAAGGAGCCAGCCTCAAAGGAGGAGACGGAGCCGAAGGAGGTCATAGTTTTATTACCATAGTAAAGCTCAGGCGTTACTAGCGAGCTCGATGAAAGAGAGGGGCTTCACTAACTCATAGGTGCCCGCCTTGAGTAAGAAGCTACCCTCCTTTGTGGCCTCTCCTTCCAGAGTCTTTCCCTTCTTGGAAAAGGGATATAAGGCAGCCTTAAAGGCGGTGGAGGCAGGGAAACCATGCCCCTCCTTGGAGGAGTGCAAGCCGTTATCTCTGACCTTTCCCTTGGACCAAGAAGACTGGAAGGACGTACACCTTACCTTATCAGTCAGGAAGCTGGAAGCTGATATTGCTGAACGTCAGTTCGGTGAGGAACTTCCAAAACTGTCGGAGGTTCTCTTGCATACAGAGCAAGAGACAAAGGAAAGACTTGCGGCATCGATGTCGTTGCAAACGACATTAGAAACGATGGCAAGTAACCCCAAGAACCAGGACATGTTCATGGTAGTGGCCAAAACCCATCTGGCCTCAGTTACGAAGGATCTCTATAGCTTTATTAAAGCTGGGAGAGCCTGTAGAGAGCTTGTGATCGCCTCGGCTGCGGTGAGGTACGAACTGAGGAAACTGATCTCCTCTCGTATCTGAGGGTAAAGACCTCTTTCCTAATGAAGTGGTTAAAGAGGTAATAGACAAGGCCGCCACAGAGAATAGGAACATTCTCAAAAAGTGGGGCTTAGATCTTAAGAGAAAGTCTTCTCCGGATGAGGGTCCCCAACTCAAGAAGAAGACAAAAAGGCCTTGGCCATCCTTTCGGCCGGCTAAACGTTACCGACATCAACAACAACAAAAACTTCCTGTGACCGTGGTGCCTCAGATAGTGGCACAACCTCCAACCACGTACTAGCTGGTACCTCAACAAGTGGCGACACAGTCGCAAGTTTTTAACCCAGCCTTCAAAGGGCAGACTTCTTCCTTTCGTTCGAGAGCTAGAGGAACAGCCAGAGGTTCTTCTAGACGCCCTTGAAGAGGAAGGGGATACAGGGGAGGACGCGGTCAAGGAGGTAAGGCCTCAGGTCCACAACAGCAGAAGTGAGATACTTCCAGTAGGGGGGAGACTACAGCTATTTAGGGATCGTTGGACCTTTGATCCCTGGGCCCACAGCCTAATTAAAAATGTACTAGGTTGGAGCTGGAGCAGTCCTCCACTTCAATTCCCTCAAATCTTCCAACACTCAACCCCCGTTCTGGAAGAATATGTCCGAGAACTCTTAGACAAAAGAGTAATCCGGAAAGTTGAGTCCATCAAATTCCAAGGAAGGCTGTTTTATGTTCCAAAGAAGGACTCAAAAAAACTCAGAGTCATTCTAGACTTGTCGTCACTCAACAAGTTCATAGTGAACTACAAGTTCAGAACGCTCACTTTCGACACATAAGGACCCTACTGCCCAGAAGGGCATATACTGTCTCTATAGACTTGTCTGATGCTTATTGGCACGTTCAAATTAATCGTCACCTCTCCTCCTAACTAGGCTTCAAGTTACATAGAAAACTTTACGCCTTCAGAGCCATGCCTTTCGGGCTAAACATAGCCCCAAGGATTTTCACAAAGCACGCGAACGCAGCCGTCCATCAAGTACGCATAAAGGGGGTCCAAGTAGTAGCCTACTTGGACGACTGGCTGGTGTGGGCAGCATCCAGGATAGAATGCATGCAAGCTTCTAAGATAATGATCCAGTTCCTGGAATATCTGGGATTCCAGATCAACATCAAAAGTTCTCGACTTTCTCCAGCTAAAAAATTTCAGTGGTTGGGAATCCACTGGAATTTGGAGTCACATCGACTTTCCATTCCTGGTAAGATGAGGAAAGAAATAGCAGGATCTGTCAAGAGACTATTGAAATCCAAACGGATATCAAGACGCGAACAGGAGAGAGTGCTGGGCTCTCTACAGTTTGCTTCGATATCAGATTATTATTATTATTATCATTATTATTATTATTATTATTATTATTATTATTATTATTATTATTATTATTATTATTATTATTTTTATTATTAATATCCAAGCTATAACCCTAATTGGAAAAGCAAGATGCTATAAGCCCAGGGGCTCCAATAGGGAAAAATAGCCCAGTGAGGAAAGGAAATAAGGAAATAAATAACTGAAGAAAACAAATTAACAATAAATCATTCTAAAAAAGTAATGCCAAAAGAGATATGTCATATATAAACTATTAACAACGTCAAAAACAAATATGTCATATATAAACTATAAAAAGACTCATGTCTGCCTGGTCAACAAAAAAGCATTTGCTCCAACTTTGAACTTTTGAAGTTCTACTGATTCAACAACCCGATTAGGAAGATCATTCCACAAATTGGTAACAGCTGGAATAAAACTTCTAGAGTACTGCGTAGTATTGAGTCTTATGATGGAGAAGGCCTGGCTATTAGAATTAACTGCCTGCCTAGTAATACGAACAAGATAGAATTGTCCAGGGAGATCTGAATGTAAAGGATGGTCAGAGTTATGAAAAATCTTATGCAAAGTGAATAATGAACTAATTGAACGACGGTCCCAGAGATTAATATCTAGATCAGGAATAAGAAATTTAATAGACCGTAAGTTTCTGATCCAGTGCTAAGAGCACAGGTAAAGGATGCAACAGGAGTCTGGAGAAAATATGCATTAAACGCGCGAAGAGATCTAATAAGACTACTACCGACTCGACTGCGAACGCTTCTCAAGCCGTGGTCTAATGCCAAGCAATTAAAGAAATCAATACTTCTTAAACTTCCTCCCCTGTCAGTAACTATCCACACAGACGCTTCAAAGGAAGGCTGGGGAGGTCACTCTCATCAGATGAGAGTGCAAGGAGCTTGGTCCAATCTTTTCAAGTCATTTCACATCAACTTTCTAGAAGCCATGGCAGTACTTCTGACACTATAGAAAGTTTCTCCTCGCCACTCGACCCATATAAGACTGGTTCTAGACAGCGAGGTGATAGTGAGATGCCTGAATCGACAATGGTCGAGGTCACTTCAAATCAACCAAGTGATGTTGGCCATATTCCGCTTGGCGGAAAGGAAGAAATGGCACCTGTCAGCAGTTCACATTCCAGGGTTCCGAAATGTGACAGCGGACGCCCTATCCAGGTTTACACCTATAGAGCCAGAATGGTCCTTTGACGCAAGATCGTTCTCCTTCATCTCGAGTCAAGTCCCGGAGCTGCAGATAGACCTCTTTGCGATGAAAGACAACAAGAAAACAGATCGTTATGTGTCCCCATACGAGGATTCGCTAGCGGAGGCAGTGGACGCTATGTCCCTGGACTGGAACAGATGGTCCAGTATTTATCTGTTCGCTCCGCACAACCTCCTTTTAAAGGTCCTCGATAAGCTGAGATCCTTCAAAGGGAAAGCAGCAAAAGTGGCCCATAAGTGGCCAAATAGCGTGTGACTCCCTCTGGCATTGGAACTACGACTAAAATTTGTACCTCTACCGGAGCCATCCCTATCTCAGCGAGTACAGAAGTCGACTGTCTTCGCTTCAACACAGAAAACACACATTTCATGATTTTCTCTCCTTAACGATGAAAAAATATTCGGTGTTAAAAGTCAGTTTAGACTTTTGAAGGAAACAGAAGACATTATGAGGCTTCAGAGAAGAAACAGATATCCTTTGTCAAGACGAGGAAACCAAAAGAAATCTCGACAGATTTCTATTTATCATTCTTCATTCACCTATATGGGCCAGGTTTAGCAGCCAACACACTCATTTCATTAGAAATGTACTGAGCATTAAGATTAAAATATGGATATTTTTATCATGGTATGTCTTTTAACATTGTTCCCTGATTCAAGCAAAAGTCCACTCACTTTAGCCCTTCCTTAACGGGATAGTTGCAGAGATGCAAAATTTGTTCCTATACGGATACAACCATTTTCCTATGCGGATACAACCATTATCCAATAGTTAATAAGAGTAGTCACATTGGGGAAGGTGTCACAAATTCATACTGACATTGATGACTCTTATACAAACTTTGCTCTATAATGTATGGGGTGAGACGACTATACAAGCTTGTCATTCTGTCATCCATAGTTTTTAAGTACCCTTTGAGACTTTTTCCAGTGTCTAGTATAACTCTTCCCTGTAGGGGGCTGGAAGCACTAACATAGTTCATGCCTAGATGAAATGATGTATGACAGTAACATCAAAGGTCTCTAGGTCTACACGGACCAGGAAAATACTTTCTTGAGAGTACGGCACCGATTGAAAATCCACAGATACAGTAATGCTCTGGTGAACTTCCATCAGGACGACATGGCCTGAGCCCAAAAAACGGATTTTGAGCGAAGAGAAAAATCTATTTTTGTCTGAGGTAGCCATGTCGTCCTGATGGACCCGCCCTTCCTTTTATTGTAAAAGGGCTTATTGACCCCTCCCTATGATATAGTATCTGTAGCACCTCGTATATCGCTACAAGGAATAAGGAGGGCGCTACCACCTTCATCAGATACACACTGGAAACGAAATAGGAGAGATGCGTTATGAGCGGCTCTCTTTTCATTCTCGTTTCAGATTCTTGTCACTGTAACCCCTCGAAGCGTTAATACTGTTCGGGGTGAAAATAGCTAAGTGACATGTCAAGAATACGTCCTCTGATAATATGCAATATCCTTGTAAGATTATTTTAGGGATATTCGCTACATGAGTTAGAATTCTGGATACCTTAAGGTAAAATTCTCTGAGAATATCACTGTAGTCAAATATACCCTAGGAAGCTACCCTTTAGGAACTTCCATCAGGACAACATGGCTACCTCACCCAAAAATAGATATTTCGCTTCGCTCAAAATCCGTTATATATATATACACACACACACACACACACACACACACACACACATATATATATATATATATATATATATATATATATATATATATATATATATATATATATATATATATGTATGAGAAAATATTATTACTTCTGAGTCAACCTATTTACTTTGCCTACATTAGTTATTAGCCAACTCATGACTGTTGAGTAATTGTATGATTTTAGGAAATTATATATATATATATATATATATATATATATATATATATATATATATATATATATATATATATATATATATATATATATATATATATATATATATGTATATGTATGAGAAAATATTATTACTTCTGAGTCAACCTATTTACTTTGCCTACATTAGTAATTAGCCAACTCATCACTGTTGAGTAATTGTATGATTTTATGAAATTATATATATATATATACATATATATATATATATATATATATATATATATATATATATATACATATATATATATATATATATATATATATATATATATATATATATATATATACTGTATATATACATATGTATGCATGTTTATATATATATATATATATATATATATATATATATATATATATATATATATATATATATATATATATATATGTATGCATGTATATATATATATATATATATATATATATATATATATATATATGCATGTGTGTATATATATATATATATATATATATATATATATATATATATATATATATGTATGCATGTATATATATATATATATATATATATATATATATATATATATATATATATATGTATATATATATATATATATATATATATATATATATATATATATATATATATATATATGCATGTATATATATATATATATATATATATATATATATATATATATATATATATATATATATATATACCTATGTATATATATATATATATATATATATATATATATATATGTATATATATATATATATATATATATATATATATATATATATATATATATATATATATATATATATATATATACATATATATATGTATATATATATATATATATATATATATATATATATATATATATATATATATATATATATATATATATATTTATATATATATATATATATATATATATATATATATATATATATATATATATATATATATATATATATGCATATCTATATAGATTTCATTACAGATCTAACTCTAAAATTCCTGCAATTAATTTTAATGTAAAATATACCAACGTACATTGTCATTTATAATAGATTGATATTCATATTAGTAGCAATAGCTTGCATTTTTAATAAAGATTTAATACTGACAGCAACCAGAACACAGTATATGACATCAGGTGAGTGTATCCTGTGATAGAAAAGGACATAAATACATAACAGGCAATTTCTTGTTCAACTGACAAGCGGTGCTGTTAACAGTTAACAGGATGTAAAACAGACATGTTATTCCGGTCCCTATCAGTGTGAGCGGAGAGCGAAGATACAAAGCATAATATATACAAAAAAGAAATGTCGTTACTATATACGATCGTGTAACACAAGGGTGATACATAGCTCCCCCACCCCCCTAAAAATGATAAACTGTACATGTTAAATAGGGCGGCCTGATCTGGAGAGGCGAGCTGTAGGCCGGTCATCTGGCAGGAGATAAGCAGGTTTTAGACGATCAATGGAGACCCAGTCTTCTTTGCCACGAATGTTTAGTAGGAATGCTTTCGGACTGCATCAGTTCACAAGGAAAGGGCCCGTGTAAGGAGGCGTTAGCGGTGGCTTGCTAGTGTCGTTGTGTAGGAAGACGTGCGTTGCAAAGTGCAAGTCTGTCGGTATGTGATGGTTCGCTGGGGGCTTGTAAGTCTGGCGGCATGGAGTAAATTTTCCCTAAACATGATGTATGTGCTGGTGATCGTCAAAGGAGGTTGCAGAAGGAAAAAAAATTGGCGGGGATAACCAACGAGTTGCCATACACCATTTCAGCTGCTGAGACGTCGAGGGCGTCTTTAGGAGTGGTCCTTAGTCCCAGGAGGACCCAGGAAAGCTGAGTAAACCAGTTGGAATCCTTGCAGCAGGACATCAAAGCTGCTTTCAGGGTGCAATGAAAACGTTCAACCATTCCATTGGCATCGGGGTTGTAGGCAGTTTGTTCTCCATATTTTAAGTGACTGCATCAAGTTTAATTTATTTTCTAAAAGATCATGAACCTAGAGTAACACTACTATCCGATACAACCTCACTAAAGCTCAGTGCAAACCTGTGAACTTCATGTCTAGCAGCAGTTTGCTTGCTTGGTGTTTTCTTATATTGTGCTTGCAAAGGAGAATTACTCCTTCACGTTGGGGACATTCTACCCAATGTTCGGTGGAGATTATCTGTTAACACTTTATAAGTATTTCCTTTTTTCTTTCGAGTATTTCATTCATTGAGATACTTTCCTTTTATTAAGCAATCATGCGTGTAAATTATTCGTGTACTTTACTCTAATGTCATTTTTGTTGTTCCAATGAATACCATAATATCATAAAATATGTATGAAGAAATATTGCTCTTCAGAAACACTTCTTAAATTCCACCTCTTCATACAAAGATTTATCTGGATCTTATCCGGAAATGAATCTACTGTTTTACACCTTTTACAGTTCATATGAATAATTTTCATAGAATTATGAGCGATTATAATTTTTGCATAGAAAAAGTTGCACAGATATCATTTGCTTGTTTGTTTATTTTTTTTTTATTTTTTTTTTATTTTAAGATTCAGAGGATTTATGACTCCTTGAGTCGGTGTTAGTTTATTTTCCCTTTGTTTAATGTGTGATCATATAGTTAAAAAAAAAAAAAAAAAAAAAAAACACACAAGGACAGGTCTCCCATGAATAGTAGAGATAGCGTGTGAATTAATTCACTGCCGTATCAAGTCCTAGAGATATAATGAATAAACAAATACCCTACAGCCAAAATTCTCTCCTCCTTATGCTGGGATCAGGGAAGACCAGGCAATTATTGCTGCTGAATCGACGGGTAGAAAGATGGGGCCCCTTTCACGGCTTATATCACTAGCTCGAAACGACAGTAAGGTCGTGAGTGCCGCTCGAACCCGGTACCTACCTATTCTAATGTGTAATATCTCAGCGAGTGCACAAGATAACCAAAACCCTCTTAATTTCTCATGTTGGAAAATTCGAGAGAATGTAAATGCTAAATGCATATTTCATTAGTAACTTGATAATTGGAGAATTATTTAAATCAAGTAAGATTTTCATCTTTATTTTCTCAAGAAATTATATTTTTTACCTTTAACTATCAGAATTTTGCTACAAAATAAGGTAAAAATAATTCCTAAAATTTCGTTTGTTTTCACAAAATCTATTATTACCAGTTTCTGTTTTTCTGTGTTCAAGATGGAAACGAAATGATTGGCTGGTAAAATTAGATATTGTTAAAAGAAAAGAAAAAGCAAAGCAAATGAAATATTTTGTTAACTTTAAAATTTTGTCAAGTATTCCATCCGTTTTATGAAAATTTTCATGAATGACGCCAAAAGTTATAGTGCTCTATGTTATTATATCATATCATATCATATCATATCATATACATCATAACATATCATAACATATCATATCTATTTAGTACGCATCAATAAACCCTTTTATTTTCTTCCCACCCCCTCCAAACAACTGACCATTTAGGCGATAACAAAATAGTTCGGAATACATTCCAAGAAAATAAAAAAAAATAAAAAAAAGTTGTTCCTACTAATATTATATGAATCCATAAAACTTAAAGACTATTTAAGCAGCAAAAACATACCATTACGTGATAATATTTTCGAAACCTTATGCAATTTTCCTGGTGTTTATAAACAGTATTTATTACTAAACTCGGAGCGAAAGTATTTGAATTTTGATAAATTTTCTCGTCAGAGTGAAAAAAAATTAATATAAAGCTGAAATATTTAACGGTGCATTTGCCTGTGGTAAGAACTCTTTGATAAGACAACATTATCATTGCAAAAGTTTCCCTTTTCATATTGATCAAATTAAAGGGGATATACAAAACCTTTATATTAGGATTATAAAGTTACGCCGGATGTTTATCTCGACGTTGTCAACAATGAGGGATGTTGAACATTATAGTGATTATAATTGTAACTACAATTCATATAATTGAATCCCTATAATTAAATACACGAATTAAATATAACTTAGCCCTGTCATAAACGTATGGGTTCCTTATTATGAAGAATATGAAAATGAAGACTTTCATTTCATATATTTCCCATAAGCACATAACTGTAACGCTAGTACTTTTCTTCCTTTAGCGTTCCCAAAATAACTTTGATGTCCAAGATCTCTCTCTCTCCCTCTCTCTCTCTCTCTCTCTCTCTCTCTCTCTCTCTCTCTCTAGGACACATGTCCGGTTCTGTGTATGGGGAAAATTACATAATAATATTTTCCCGATTTAAAGCAAGATCTGTTTAAAGAAAAGTTTCAGTATGTGTCTTATGACAGTTACCACACCAGAGTTCACTTTTGTTTATATGAGTTTATATTTGCATATGATAGATTACTGCCTGATGAAGTGCAGCACGCTGGTCATGGTTGTCAATGTGCGGTGTGTTCCCAGTCTACTGCATACTAAGCAACAGGAGAAGAGCGTATGGTTATCAATCTTGAAACTTCGACATTTATTCCTTATTGATTTCCGACGCCTCTCACACCCTTGCCCTATATCCCCTTTGGCCAAAGATGAGAATCCTATTTATGATTACTGATATAGGCTGTTCATTTCATGAAGATAGCCAGACGGGAATACTAAGGAAAAGAATAATTCCATATTACTATGTAATCGCGAAGCAAATAATGCAAGAACAACTGTTACTCAAACTTTCTTTTTTATCAATCCTAGGAATTTAATGTTAATATTTAAAATTTAAAGGTTCCTCATGTGAGGGAGAAACATGTGGCATTCTCCACCCAACGTATGACCATGGAGAACTAGACAATGGTTTCTAATGCCTTAGTAGCCCTATGTCAATCGGCTAACCAACTGTGACGGCGCCGAGTAAGGGTGTGAATTCAAAGGCAGATTGGAAACGACTGAGTTATATTATTGTGGAACACTCTCCTTATATACAAAACCTCAAGGCAACAGGACATAACAAGTTCACAAGACAGACAATATTACAGAGGAAAAACAAGACAGGAATTTTCATGTTCGTTTTAGTGCGAGGGAGGAGCGAAGATACAAGCATAATATATACAAAAGGAATTATGTACAATTGTCTGAAACACGGTTGGTACATGGCTCCCCCCCCCCCTAAAAATGACATACTGTACATGTTAAATAGGGTGCCCTGATCTAGAGAGGCGAACTGTAGGCGGGTCATCTGGCAGAAGATAAGCAGGTTTTAAACTATCAACAGAGACCCAGTCTTCTTTGCCCCGAATGTTTAGGAGGAATGCTTTCGGACCGCGTCGGATCACAAGGAAAGGGCCCGTGTAAGGGGGCGTTAGTGGTGGCTTGCTGGTGACGTTGCGCAGGAAGACGTGCGTTGCAGAGTGCAAGTCCGTTGGTATATGATGCTTCGCTGGGGGCTTGTAAGTCTGGCGGCACGGAGTAAATTTTCCCACGACGTGATGTATGCGCTGGAGATCGTCGGAGGAGGTTGTAGAAGGAAAAAATTCGGCAGGGACGACCAACAGGTCGCCATACACCATTTCGGCTGCTGAGACGTCGAGGGCTTCTTTAGGAGTGGTCCTTAGTCCAAGGAGGACCCAGGGAAGCTGGGTAAACCAGTTGCAATCCTTGCAGCGGGACATCAAAGCTGCTTTGAGGGTGCGATGAAAACGTTCAACCATTCCATTGGCAGCGGGGTTGTAGGCCGTTGTCTGATGAAGGGTGATGCCAAGGAGATTCGCTAATGACGTCCATAATTGAGAGGTGAAAGTGGTTCCCCTGTCAGAAGTAATATGCTCAGGGATACTGAATCTTGAAATCCATCCAGAGAGTAAGGCAGATGTACATGAGGCGGACGTTGCAGTTTCCATGGGAAGGGCTTCAGGCCAACGAGTGGAGCGGTCGATGACGGTAAACAGGTAACGATGTCCTTGTGATGTGGGTAGGGGGCCTACAACGTCGACGTGAATGTGTGCGAAACAACGATGAGGTTGAGGAAGGTGCCCACTCCTGAATCCGTGTGTCGATGTACTTTGGAAGTTTGGCAAGAAGTACAGGCACGGACCCAATCCTTAACATCCTTAGAAATGCCGTGCCAAATGAACTTTGCCTTCAGCAGCTGTGCAGTAGAACGGCACGAGGGATGTGAAAGGCCGTGGATGAAATCAAACACCTGTCAGCGCATGGGAGCAGGAATCCAAGGTCGTGGTCTACCAGTACTGACGTCACAGAGGAGGGTGGTGTTGGAGTCTTCGAGGGGAAAATCCTCCCAACGGAGGGACGTACAGGATGTCCTACAAGCTTGATACTCTGGATCCTGTCGTTGGGCTTCAGCCAGGGCGTTGTAATCCAATCCCAGTTGAACGGCAGCCAACGTGTTTCTTGACAGGGCATCGGCAACGGGATTAATTTTCCCAGGGACGTATTGGAGGGTACAATTGTATTCAGCCACGGCGGAGAGATGTCGGCATTGACGGGCGGACCAGGCGTCAGACTGTCGAGTGAAGGCGTGCACCAGAGGCATGTGGTCTGTGCGAATGTCGAAGGGCGTACCTTCCAAAGAATGGCGAAAGTGACGGACAGCCAAGTGCACCGCCAGCAATTCTCGATCGAAGGTAGAATAACCCGATTCTGCCTTGGACAGTTTTCTGCTGAAGAAGGCCAATGGGCGGGGCGAGCCTTTGACCACCTGCTCGAGTACTGCACCAATAGCGACGTCGCTGGCATCGGTGGAGAGAAGGAGAGGGGCGTGTGGGATAGGAAAAGTGAGAGCCGCAGCAGTTGATAAGGCCTTCTTTGCATTGCAGAAGGCTGCTTCTTGAAGGGGACCCCACTACAAGTCCTTTGGCTTGCCCTTGAGGGAGGCGTAGAGGGGAGCAAGAGTGGCGGCAATGGCTGGCAGAAAACGGTGATAATGGTTGATAATGCTCAAGAATTCCTGCAGAGCTTTGACGGTCGAGGGCGTGGGGAAATTCTGAACGGCTGCTACCTTCTCAGGGAGGGGATGGACTCCTTCTGGAGTGATACGGTGCCCTAAGAAGGACATTTCGATGGCGCCAAAGGTACACTTGTCGTAACGGACTGCAAGGCCGTTTTGTTGCAGGCGGTCGATCACGATGCGCAGGTGACGGAGGTGTTCCTCTTTTGAGGAGAACACAAGTATGTCGTCCACATAACATACACAGAAAGGGAGGTCCCCTAAGATGCAATCCATGAGACGTTGAAACGTCGCCCCAGCATTACGAAGGCCAAAACAAGAGTAATTGAAGGTGTATGTGCCAAACGGAGTGGTGATGGCGGTCTTGGTGATGTCTTCTGGGTTCATAGGCACCTGATAATACCCCTTCAGGAGGTCGAGCGTAGAGAAAACCTTCGCTTTGTGCAGGTAGGAGGTTACATCGGCAATGTTTGGGAGGGGGTAGTGATCCGGTTCTGTTTGTATGTTCAGGCGCCTGTAATCCCCGCACGGACGCAGGGAGCCGTCTTTCTTCAGAACGAAGTGTTAGGGTGACGACCATGGGCTGGAGGCCTTTTGGCAAAGGCCCATTTTCTCCATTTCGGCGAACGTCTGTTTGGCGGCTGCCAATCGTTTCGGTGCCAGACGTCTGAATTTTGCAAAGACTGGGGGTCCCGTCGTCTTGATATGGTGATAAATACCGTGCTTGGCAGGAACCGTGGGCGTTTGGGGAAGTTCTGGACGGAAAACTTCCGGGTACGACGTGAGGAGGTGGGCGTAGGCATCCATGGGTGCGCTGATGTGGAGAGCGAGGTTAGAGGGGGCGGGTTGAAGAGGTGTCGACAAGTACGAGTCTGCGTTGACCAATCGTCGGTGGGCGACATCGACCAGAAGGTGGAAATGAGAGGAAATCCGCACGGAGGATTGGCTTTTTGACGTCAGCAACGAGAAACTTCCAATTGAATTTACCATTTCCGAACGATAATGTGAGGCTCTCGTAACCGTAGGTGAGTATCGCAGATCCGTTGGCAGCTACCAAGCGGACGTGGGCCAATGTAGACAGACTACGTTGTGCCTTGAAGAGTTTCCTTGGCAAAAGAGAACGACAAGCACCCGTGTCTACCAAAAATCGCACGACCGTTCCTGCATCTTGTAAAAAGAAAAGATTAGAAACATGGGAGGCCACCGCCGCAAGCGATGGCCTACTTACACGTTTTTTGGCCACTGACAATCTTTGGCACATTTCTTCGCAGTTGCCCCGAATCTGAAGTGGTAGTAGCAAAACTGCGGCGGATGGGAGGTAGTAAGTGGCTGTAGAAGTCGTTCGTTGGGGCGCGAGCGAGTGGTGGGTGGTGGGCGGCTTTGTCGCCGCTTCGGCACGTCACGGGGTAGGCGTGTATGTCCTACGGCATTCCTGTCAGCTTCGGTTGACGTTGAATAGGCATCCTCTTCGTCAGGGGTGGAGGCATTGATGGAGGTCTTGAAGTGGCTGTCCATAAGGGCGTCGGCTTTGGTCATCAAGTCCTTTATGGGTAAACTATCGACATCGGGTATGGCAGCGCGCACAGGTTCAGGTAAACGGCATATCCAAAGGGCACGGAGTAGGTTCACCTCACGAGGAGAGCCGTCTGCGGCAGGTTGAAGGCGAGCGATACTGGTCATTTCCCTGAGGGCAAGCGAAGCCCTTTGGTCCCCCAACAGTTGTTGCGAGAGCTGAAAAAGCTTTGCTATACGGGCGGCTGGCGACGGCGAGTACTGCTGCAGAAGGTATGATTTGAGGGCGTCATACGCTATTGGGGTGTCTCCTTGTTCACAAAGCCAGTCGGATATTTCTGGGAAGGTGTCCTCGGGTATCGCCGCGAGAACATAATCCGCTTTGGTGGTTGAGCGAGTCACGCCCCTGATACGAAAGTGGACTTCAGCGCGTTGAAACCAAGCGAACGCTTCTCGGCTGGCGAACGGTGAAAGTTTCAATGGGGCGGCCGCAGTGCCAACTGCCGGAGTAGAGTCAGCCTCCGTCATAGTACCAACGATGGAGGGGCGAGGGAGGTGGGGGTGGAAGGCAGTGGGAGCGAGTCGACTTCCGGGGTCACCAATGTGACGGCGCCGAGTAAGGGTGTGAACTCAAAGGCAGATTGGAAACAACTGAGTTATATTATTGTGGAACACTCCTTATATACATAACCTCAAGGCAACAGGACATAACAAGTTCACAAGACAGACAATATTACAGAGGAAAAACCAGACAGGAATTTTCATGTTCGTATTAGTGCGAGGGAGGAGCGAAGATACAAGCATAATATATACAAAAGGAATTATGTACAATTGTGTGAAACACGGTTGGTACACAACCATCCTTACCTCTCGTAGACGGCATGATATACGATAATAATGATAACTATTACACTGCGAGTGCAGTGGGAGCTAGAACCCAAAAATTTTGAGTCTCGGAATCACCACCTCCGCCTTTATGCAATTTCTCTTGATTTATATATATTAGGATATCCTCTAGTAGGTTTCATATTCGGGTTACACGTTTTCTGCCATCTTAAAACCACAGATAGCATTCACAATATGAATAAGGTTAAGCCTCTTTTCTCAATAACAGGTAAATAAGGGATAAACGGTTCACAGTCTGACCTAATTGATGAAAGGTATCTCTGTAATTAAATTCCTAAGCAACTAATCTTTGTTCTCTACTTGGTGATTATTACTGTAATATACTGATTTGGTATTATTCCCTGTTCTTTCAAACAAGATTTGTTGGAAGAACAAGGAAGTTATTAAGCTAACAAATTATACATCGGAAAGAAAAAGATGATTTTTTGCCTATCTTCACCTAAATAATTTTATTACCTCCTCTATAAGAGAAACAGCTCCATCATTCCACGATACCGTTAATTTTAGGAAATTTTCATCACACACACGCACAAACACACACACACACACACACACACACACATATATATATATATATATATATATATATATATATATATATATATATATGTATATATGTATATATATATATATATATATATATATATATATATATATATATATATATATATATATATATATATATATATATATATATATATATATATGTATGTATGTATGTATATATATACATACATATATGAATAGATAGATGGATAAATAGATAGATATATATATATTTATATGTAAAAATATGTTTTGATTATTAAGTTTCTCTCTCTCTCTCTCTCTCTCCTCTCTCTCTCTCTCTCTCTCTCTCTCTCTCTCTCTCTCTCTCTCTCTCTCTCTCTGCTCATACTTACACTGTAAAACAATTGTTCCCTCGTATATGAAGCTCCCTTATTATCTCTTTGTATATGATAATCTAAAGTAAAAACGTAGTTATTATTATTATTATTATTATTATTATTATTATTATTATTATTATTATTATTAATAGCTAAGCTATAGCCCAAGCTGGAAAAGTAGGACGCTATAATCCCGCGGGCTCACACAAGGAAGAATAGTCCTATAGGAAAAAAAAAAAAAAAAAAAAAAAAAAAACATAAATAAAATGCCTAGCAAATTCTATAGAAGAAAAGGAAACAAAAAGGAGGCCTATCTCCGACGTTAAGCTTCCTTTCTAGGGAGAATATAACAAAAGAAAGCATCACTATTTAATTTAGTAGTTCCGATGAGGACATGACTCGAATGGTGGTAAATTCATCCCTTTCTTTCCCTTAAAAAGGATTTCCTCACCATTTCCTCCGTCTGAACTCATAATCTCATTCGTTTACAAAAGGAATGCTCATCTCTCTCTCTCTCTCTCTCTCTCTCTCTCTCTCTCTCTCTCTCTCTCTCTCTCTCTCTCTCTCTCTCCTTCCTTAGTGAGAGTAGTCTAAGTAGACCGAAGGGATCTATGCCTTTGTTTATACTTGATGTATTAATGATGATAAAAAATAAATAGTCCCCTGATTTTCTTAGAGAGAGAGAGAGAGAGAGAGAGAGAGAGAGAGAGAGAGAGAGAGAGAGAGAGAGAGAGAGAGAGAGAGTTTTCTTATGAATCATTAGTGATAAACTACTGTTTATTCAAAATAAACGTCAATATATAAAATCTAATAAAATTTGCATAGGAAATAATTATTTTCCACACCCACTCTCCCTGTCCTCCGGTTTTGGCCTTTTAAAACCAATTCAATTTCCTGATGCCCTCAACCTATTTGATTATCAATGTATGAGGGAAAAGAACATAAATTTACTTCCTTAGCGTCAGGTGAAATCTGTATTGAGAAGAGAATAAAGGTAGCAAAACTTTAGAGGACTAACCTGACATGTGGGACATGAACTCAAAGTCAATGGTGATGAAATATATATGAATATATAAATACACACACACGCTCGTATATATATATATATATATATATATATATATATATATATATATATATATATATATATATATATATATATATATATATATATATATATATATATAAATTTCTTAAAAATGGAAAGGGAAATAGGCAGTTCTAAAAATCCATTTATTATAAATCCCGACGTTTCGTGATCGTCATTATCACATCTTCCAGGGCTACAAATAAGAAGTACATATATAACATTAAGAAACAGTAATATACAAATTTTTATGAAAAGTAATAATTAGTACAAAAAAAAATCGAGTAAAAGTATGCATAAAAAAGAAGTGGAACCAACCTCACAGTAGCCCCCCAAAAAACTGAATGGCATCAATAACTACAGAACAAAACAAAGAAACCTATGACAAGTACAATTGAATGGAGGAAGCTTGGGTGTTTAACGATGGAACCAGTCTTTTAATCAAAATTGACTCTAGAATAAGCAAGTCGTGGTAATTAGATACTTGCTCTATAATGCTAAAATCTGTATTGTTTCTTAATGTACTTCTTATTTGTGGCCCCGGAAGATGTGATAATGACGATCACGAAACGTCGGGATTTATGATAAACAGATTTTAAAACTACCTATTTCCTTGTCTATTTTGAGAAATGTAAATTACTGGCTGCCGCCACCTTCTCCGATGATACGTATATATATATATATATATATATGTGTGTGTGTGTGTATGCATTCATGCATAGATAGACACACACATATTATTATTATCATCATCATCATCATCAGACGTTATTAGCCCACTGCAGAACAAAGGACTCAGACATGTCCTTCAACTTGTGTCTGTTTGTGGTGTTTCCATGCCAGTCCACACCCGGAAATTTCCTTGGTTCGTCGATCTATCTCTAGAGACCCATTCTGATCATTTTAATGGGCATTTATTATATGCTATTCTCATTATATGCTTTGCCTATGTTAATTTCTTTTGAAACAAGTGTTTAGAATATCCTCTACTTTAAATTGATCTCGTATCCATGTTGCTGTTCTTGTCTCTCAGTGTTATTACCATCATTACTCATTCCATTCCTCTTTGAATTGTAAATAGCTTATGTTCTAAGGCTTTAGTAAGAATCGAAGTTCCTCATGCATGAGTTAATACTGATATTACCGTCACATCGAATAGTCTTTTTTTTTCTTTTCTTTTTCTTTTTTGAGAAAGTTGCATATTACTATTTATGACAATTTTTTTTTTTTGCCAAATGCTCTCCATCCCGTGCTTATCCTTCTTTTAATTTCAGTCCCGTGTCCCGGGGATTCAATTACAGTCTGTTCTAAGTATTTTCATCAACAATCTCTAGAGGTTCGTCCAAAACTCATATTTGTTGTCTCTGCATTTTCATTGAACATTATCTTAGTTTTAATCATATTAATTTTCAGTACTACATTTATGTTTTCTCCATTCAATTTTCTATCAACTTTTGTGGTTCCCTCCTTGATTCACCAAACACAACTACATAATCTGCACATCTTGAGTTGATAAGGTATTGATCATCAATATGAATTTCTAGAGTTTCCCTATCTAAATTTTTAAAGACTTCTTCTAAACATACTTTGAATAATATAGGAGATAGGGTATCCTTGTCTAATTCATTTCTCAATCGGAATTTTATCTCTATCTTTATGTATTTTTAGGATTGCTGTACTCCAGGTAGATATATCTTCAAGTGTTCTAACATAAGATTCTTTTATTCCTTGCTTTTGAAGGGCTTTCGTTATTGCAAATGTTTTGACAGAATCAAAGCCTTCTCATAGTCTATAAGTTCCATACATATAGACATATGGTGAGTTTGTCATACTCTGTTGATTTTTTCAATAGCTGCTCAGTTGTTGAATACCTACTTTTATAGCCTGTCTGCTCTCTTGGTTCATTAAATTCTAACTGTTTTTCTATTTGGCCTCATATGATCTTTGCAATCTTGCAAACATTTGCTGTTGAGATCAGCCACTTTTACTACTATGAAATTCTCCTCCGTCTGTTATTATATCAATTGTTAGGTCATCTTTTCCTACTTCTTTGCCTCTTCCCATGCCTTTTAATGCTTTCTTGACCTCTCCCACTGTTATGTTTGGTACCGCCTTAGGTGGTTCTTTATTTCTATGGGTGAAATTATTTTTCACATCACTACTATACAGCAGTGCATACAAATCCTCTGCAATTTTATCACTCCATCTCTATTATGGGCAATATTTTCATTTACATCCTTTATAGCAAAGATCTGTTGGCCCCCTGTTTCAAGTCTTCTTTCCATCAATTTGATGCTTGTTCCTTTGTTTAGTGTTTCCTCAATTTTGGTCTGATTCTGTCTAAGAATATCTTGGGGTTTTCAGTTTATTTATTGTTTTGGATAGATCTGTTCATTCTATTTCATCCCTCTTGGATTTTACCTCCATTTCTAATCTTTTCTTCACTAGGTTTTTGGCCTTCCTTTAATAGTTTTCCTTGTTCTTGATTGGAAACTTATCCACCGATCTCTTGTACTTATTCTAATACAAATTTTGTTAAATTACTGTTCATTTCTTCTTAACATGATTCCATTTCATATGAAGCTGGGAGTACCTATTTTGTAATACTAAACTAACCTCAATAGATTTTTCTCTTATTACATGAGTGTTTATTTTATTTCTAAAAATTAACTTTTCTCTCTGTTTCCTTAGATCTAAGAAATTGGCCTTTCACCATTCTCTGATCGCTAGATTTTAACTTGTTCAACACTGTTACATCTTTAACTAAATTTACTTTTTCAGTGAAAAAAAATCTATTTAATTTTTCGTTTCAGCATTTGGGTTACTCCATGTATATTTTCTGTTATTTCATATATATATATATATATATATATATATATATATATATATATATATATATATATATATATATATATATATATATATATATATATATATATATATATATATATATATATATATATATATATATATATATATATATATATATATATATATATATATATATATAATGTCTTCAGGATTTTAGGATTGTTTGGCAAATTTTACAAGCATGTCTCCTATGTCATTCCTTTTGCATACTCCAAATTAACATACTGTTGAATCTCCTCTTTTTCTTTTGACCAATTTTAGCATTGTAAATCACCCAAAACAAATGTAGATTGGGTGTTTTGTATTTGATAGACATCTCAAGGTCTTCATTCTATACTTCTTATTCAGTTTGACAAATAATCATACAATTCTATCAGTACTAAAAAAAAAAAAGATTCCATGTTACCTTCAAGATTTTTATTAATAAGAAAACCAACTCTATTTTCTCTCATCAGTTCCCAAAAGTGGCCTGTTTCAGTCAAGAGATTCTTAGCACACCTTGCAATGGAATGTCTCTGCCCGCAACCTTGGTCCGTTGTTCCAGTGGCACTGGGGACTTGGGACCGAGACGGGGTTTTGATATACATGTCTATTTATGGCCACGGTAGCCACTATCATGGTGGGAGATTTTTGTCCTATTGCTCACAGCAAATCAACCTAGTATGGGTGGCCATAACTAGTAAAGTGTTGCTGATCATTGTGATGCACAAACCTCTTCTCCTCGAAAGGATACATACTCAAACGCACACCCATATACACACGCATATATATATATATATATATATATATATATATATATATATATATATATATATATATATATATATATATATATATATATACATATATATATATATATATATATATATATATATATATATATATATATATATATATGTCAGTAATCATATGTATTTACACATTTATAAATATATCTAATTAAAACATACAATTAAATATGTGTTTATACATATATATATATATATATATATATATATATATATATATATATATATATATATACACACACAATAAATAATACCAGTGTGTGTCAGTGGTTGTGTATATTTGCGTGTGTATTTACACATAGTACGTATAGTAGAATGATGTGTGGCATGCTTCCAGGCTACTACATACTTCTTAATGGATAACAGCAATGGCTGAAGTTTAGAATAATAGCATGTAGTCATTGCCAGTTGCGCCATCCATTAAGTAGTGCTCCCTGAATCATCATGGTTACATTGCAATACATTCACTGCATCAAGGCATATGATGTGGCAATGTTGCCTCATACATTTCACCGAGTGCTGCAAGTTTGCAACCAAAGGCAAGGTGTCAGTAGTCTTTCATCAGCGTCGCTATCTACCCCCCACCATTATGGTACTCAAGTAATCTGTTGTAGTTTCATTTCTGATCCAATCCTGCCTTTCAACTCCCAATATTCTTCTGGGGGCTTGGTTCTCAAATCTAGAAAATCTATTGGATATATTCTTTCAATTTCATACCATGACTCATTTCTATACTGTAACATGGGTAACAGTGAACTGATATATAGCCTCATATTCATATGTAATTTCTGGAGATTTGATTTCCAATTTTTACTTGACCTAGCTTTGACTGACTTCCTCTTTTCAATCTTTCAATAAACTTAAATTCTAAAGATACATTATTAGAGGTCATAGTTCTCAAATATTAAATGATTCTATACTGTTAAAAATTTGCTGTAATAAGAGTAAAAACCCTGGAATAAATGTTGCTAGGCATTTACCGTTTTACAAAACGGATATATTGACGTTTAGGAGTTATAATATGATAACCTAGTCGCAAAATATCATAACAAAGTATTGTAAAACTACGGTCACCTCTATTTACTGAAAGACGGCTGAGGATAATATACTTGTACTGAAAATTTCCGATTAAAATCAAGTCTTTTTCTTCAACAGTGTACCTCATTAATCCTTAATCCTTCTCATGATTTTTTTATCTTCCATTGCATTTTTCTGCTCTCATCAATTCTGTCATTTTTTTTTCTTTATCTTGAGCCCAACATTCTGTGATATTCCATGCAAGGTAAGCAAGCATTGCAATTCCTGTGGTGTTCTGCTAATAGGGACAGCATCATCATCATACTCTAGGTCAGGGTAGTAAAACCCTAGGCCCGCGGGCCAAATGTGGCCCGCTAGGGGATTTTTTGTGGCCCTCAAACACTGACCTAATTATGCAATATGAATTAATGTGACGAAACCTTACTGGACCAAAAATCATTCCTCCAGAATGGTAGACAAAAATAAAAAATTATAAATAATGAAAGATATATCAAAATCATTTCAGTACTCTCTCTCTCTCTCTCTCTCTCTCTCTCTCTCTCTCTCTCTCTCTCTCTTTCTCTCTCTCTCTTGTATCTGTGTGCCAGTGAGTGATTACACTTTTGCGACCCTATAAATATCATGATTTAACGCGGATAACAAAAGGCTATCGAGTGCAATATAGCTACAAGTTTTCGTGAATAGTCAGTGATTAGTTTGAGGTCGGAGAAGTGGGATAAAACGTCGGCATAGAATAGTTATCTTGTGAATTACTAAAAATCTAATCAAGATGGCTATGTACAACACGGGCAAGGCTTGGAGAGACATCGCTGGACTCAGCAAAAATAAATTCCATGAGTTGGCGAAACAGGAGCTCGACCGTCTGATAACAGAGGTCACTAGTAACGTCAACCAATGTGATGGAAAAATATTCGCAGACATATTGAAACAATATGATCCAATAAACTGGAGCAAATCTGCGGAAAACATCAGCAAAATAATAGAAGAAATTCCAAAGAAAATCCAAGTGTTAAAGAGACTTATAAAGAAAGTCTACATCAATCAACAAATTCCATCAAAGAACAATAAGAAGTCCAATATGGTGAATATGCTGATTGATGCAATGGGAAAAAGAATGCCAAAATGGTGTAATACATGTAAGATATGGTATTCCATTAATAATCCTCAACAATTGATTAGAAAATGTGATGCCTGTCATGTCCCAACACATCTCACATGTGCTGAAATACAGCAAAAAATAAAAAATAAAGACACAAAGGTATTCTGCTTAACATGCTTAGTCTGGATAGAAAATATAATTAAGTCGAGACTAAATCTGCAAATAGTTGAAGATAAAGAAGAGGAAGAAGAAGAAATAGAAGAAGAAGAAGAAGAAAAAGAAGAAGAAGAGAACAATGAACAGGATATGTGTAAGGATGCAGAAGAAATCATTGATATAACCTATGATGCCATCCAACAACATACTTATGAAGAAATAAATTACCAGATGGAAACAAATAATAGACCCAAGAGACTCTACCCGGACCTACATAATTTTAGGGAAGAGCAAGAACAAGAAAAAATAGAAAAGAAGGATATAGTCTGCAATATGCTGAAAAGAGGGAATTGCAGATTTGGCGAAAGATGCTACTACAAGCATCCAAAGATATGCCATAATTATGAAATATATGGTAAATGTGCGTATTTAGACGGATATGGAGACGAATGCAGAGATCTCCATCCAAAAATATGCAAAAACCTAAAAGAAGGAAAAGGATGCATTTACAACAAAAAATGTCGATATATGCATCCTGCAACCATGAATGAAAGTAAGAAAACTCAGCAAACTGAAAAGAAAAATGAAAGCAAAAAAGAAACAAAAAAAGAAACAAAAAAGCAGGCCGTGTATATACCGCGCTTTGAACCAAGAGCCCCAAGATATGAGGCCTTTCAACCCAAACCTGCACATTTAGAGCCCAACTACAAAGAATGCATCTATAATGCCAGGGGTTGGTGCAGATATGGGGACAGTTGCAGGTATACACACACAAATAAATATGAAGGCGAAAGAGCAAATATAATAGAAAAGTTGGATTTTTTAATGGCAGAATTCCGGGAAATGAAGAAAAGAACATCATATCAGAACAGGAAGGAAGCATGGGAGAATCCATATTATTACCAATATTAAATAATGGGGATGAAACACAAACCATAATAGTAATGAATGCACAGGGTTTAGTCACGAGTAACTCTAAAAGGAAAATAGAGTTCTTAGAAGAACTAACCCAAATTGAAAAAATAGATATATTAAATATAAGTGAAACATGGTATTCCCAAGAGACTGGCAGTGATGACCAGATAAAGGGTTTCCAAACTTATAGATCAGACAGAAAAAAATAGGAATCAAGGGGGAACCGCAATATATGGAAGAGACATAAATCAAGGAAAAGTATGTGAAAAATACAGCAACACAGAATGTGAATTGATTGCGGTAGAATTTGAATTTGAAAAACTAATGAATATTGTAGTTTACAGACCCCCAAACACTAAGGAGTTTGACATAATAATAGAAAAAATAGATGATATATGTAGAAACCATAAAGACTGGAATATACTCCTATCCGGAGATTTTAACTTTCCTTTCGTGGATTGGAAAACGGATAGAAGAAAGTGGTTGTATGTATACATATAAAAAAGATAGTAATAGTAGCGCAGAAGATAAGAGGCAATTTGAAAAGCTTCAAGATATGCTATTAGAACATAATATGCAACAAATAAACCACATTCCAACAAGAAAGAAAAATGTCCTAGACCTAGTATTTGTGAATGAGGTGAATTATGTTAAAGAAATAATAGTGTATAACACGGGAATTTAAGACCACAATGTCATAGAATTGATAGTTCATTCCAATGCAAGTGATCACAGAATTAATAAAAGCACAAAACTTTGGGAAGGATATGGAAAATATAACTTTTACAGTAAGAATATAAAATGGTCAGAAATAAATGAAGAACTGAATAAAGACTGGAAAAATGTATTTATAAGTGATAATATACAGGTAAATACGGATATACTGTACAAAATACTGGAGAAAATTGTTGAAAAATATGTACCGAAAAAAAACAATAAACAAAAGACGTGCATACCAAGAGACAGAAGGATCTTATTTCAGATAATAAAAAAGTGGAAGAAAAATCTTGCAAAAGAAAAAAATGTGTGGAAAATGAGGGAAATAAAATGTAAGATAGAAAATGCAGAACAAAAGATTATACAGTCGAAAGAAAATGAAAAAAGGGACTTAGAAGAAAGGACACTTCAAAATATAAAAAGAAACCCCAAAGTACTTTACTCCTATGCAAAAAAGATGAATAAAAGGAGAATAGAAATAGGCCCTCTAAGAATTGAAGGACGGCTAACGAATGAAAAAAAGGAAATATGCAACATATTAGCAGAAAAATATAAGAGTGAGTTCACGCCAAGAATTGCGAATGAGAATAATGAAACAGAAATGAGAGAAGAAAATGTTGAATATCTAACGGATATAGATATTAATGAAGCAGATATTGTCACGGCTATAAACGAAATTAAAAATGGATCGGCAGCCGGACCAGATGGAGTTCCAGCGATTTTGTTAAAAAAAACTGCAAACACTATCGCGAAGCCACTTGCAATACTGCTTAGACAGAGTATAGATATGAGCGAGATATATGTTAAACATAAATTAGCTTATATAACCCCTATCTTCAAAAGTGGATCAGGACTAGAGGCAAGCAATTATAGACCTGTTAGTCTAACATCACATATTATGAAAGTGTATGAGAGGGTAATAAAAAAGAAAATAATGAACCATTTGGTCAAAAATAATTTGTTTAATATGGGTCAACACGGTTTCGTACCTGGAAAAAGTACACAGACCCAACTGATAGCTCACTATGAAAACATATACAATAATATGATAAATGAAAAAGACACAGATGTGATCTATCTAGATTTTGCAAAAGCCTTTGACAAGGTAGACCATAACATATTGGAGAAAAAAATGAGAAAGCATAATATTGTGGGAAAGATAGGAAAATGGGTAAAAGAATTCCTGCA
>NC_090753.1:40540021-40550021 GCF_036898095.1 Palaemon carinicauda | reverse complement strand
GGGATTCTGTCCAATTGCTCAGAGTAAACTAACCTAGTATGAATGGCCCTGTCTATTATAGCTTCGCTGAACATGTCGATACACAAACCCTTTCAGAAAATTAGGGTACCTCCTTTCAGAAAGGGATATATGATACGTACCTCAGTTAAAATCCCTCCACAATCAAAAAGAGAACCTATGCAACAATAATCGTAAACGATCTTAAAGGTCCTTTATCATCATAACCAAAATATTAACCCAATGCATGGAAAATATGTAATATTACAGCCGTATAATACCATTCATAACCCCTGAAGTAGCCATAAAGTGTCATCAATTTAATTTTATAAAATATTTATCCGATATTAATTTATTGAAAATAAGGTTAATGGTTAAAGGTGTCTGGTTTCATTCCTAGTTTAATCACATAGATGCTAACCAAAACATCAGTCAGGCAAGCCAAACTAACTACTGTGGTGCCCAACCTTAGCAGTGGCCTCCCCAGTAAACAGCATAAACTCACGGTCCCGGAAAAGTATTGATCTGCTGCCATACAAATGCTAGGCGAACAGATTACCAATGTACTAGCCAGTTATATTTACCAACGGTGCTTAGATAAATCTTTGGATAATAATTAATGAATCATGTTAAATCGATTAATGTTTCAAGTAGCTTTGTTACAGACGTCAAAACGCTTGCCATAAGTCTCTCTCCATAGTTTATATATGACATATCTCTTTTAACGATGTTACTGATTTCAGAATAATTTATATTAATTATTCATTACTTCTCACGTAGTTTATCTATTTCCTTATTTCCTTTCCTAATTTGGCTTATAGGCTTTACCAGTGTTGTAGCTTAGATAATAATAATAATAATAATAATAATAATAATAATAATAATAATAATAATAATAATAATAATAATAATAATAATAATAATAATCATCATCATCATCATCATCTTCTTCGTTATCTCACCCTATGTCAATTATGCAAAGGTTAGGTTTCGAGAGTCGTCTCTCTTTTGGGCTTTTAATTTCATACTTCTTCATTCATTATCTACATCACGCTTCATCGTCCCCAGCCATGTATTTATAGGTCTTTCAACTCTTCTAATGCTTTGTGGAGCCCAACTAAACGTTTGGAGAACTGACCTCTCTTTGAGAGGTCAAAGAGCATGCTCAAACCATGTCCATTTACCCTTTTCCATGATCGTATCCACAAGTGGCACTTGAATGATCTCTTTTTTAGTTTCATTTATAATCCTGTCCTGACATTTAACTATCAATATTTATCTGAGGGCTTTGTTCTCAAATCTACTAAATCTGTTGGAGATTTTTTCATGGTCATTCCTTTACTCTGGTCCATTTAGTAACACATATATCTCTAAGATGATACATAGCCTGATTTTTTTTATATAGTTTCAGGAATTCTTATTTTCAAATTTTACTTACTCCAGCCATTGTCTGATTTGCTTTTTTTTTCAATCTTTCACTAAACTCTAATTATAAACACCGCGTATTGGAAATCATAGTTCCAAAACACTTAAATGATTCTAACTCTATAATCCTTCCTTCATCCAATTATATTTCATCTTCCATTGCATATTCTGTTTTCATCATCTCGGACTTTCTTTTATTTAACTTGAGCCCAACCTCTTGCAATATTTCTTGCATTCTGGTAAGCAAACATTGAAAATCCTTTGGTGTTTTGCTAATGGGTACAACGTAACAATCATACTCTAGGTCAGCTAATTTTCTATTACTAATCCAGGCCAATACTTTTCAACCATATCAAACTGTTCTACGTATTACAAAATAAACGAGTATAAACAACATAGCCGACAGCACATTCCCTTGGAGTACTCCGCTGTTCACTGGAAATTCATATGAAAGGACTCCAGTAACATTAACTTTGCACTTGCTATGCTTATGAGCAGACTTAATAAATTTCACATATTTTAGAAGAATTCCATAATAACGCTGAACAATCCACAACATTGACTGGTGCACACTATGAAAGGCCTTTTCTTAGTCCACAAATGCCATCTGAAGTGGATTTCCATACTCTACACATTGCTGGGCATATCTCTAAATTCAAGTTTGGTCAGTACAACTTCTACCCTTTCAAAATATTGCTTGTTCATCTCTTAGCTTTTCATCAATCTTTCTCTTCAGTCTCTTTCGAACAGGCATACTATACATTTTCATGACAACAGACGTAAGTGTGATGCCTCTGTAATTATTGCAATCAGTCAGGTATCCTATTTTTGCCATTTTCACCAACACTTCTATATCCCTTTCACCAGGTTTTACCTATTCCTGCAGCAGTTTACAGAATAATCTTATAAGTATTCTTGGGTCACTTTATTTTCGACCAACATCATCGTACCCAGGGGCATTCCATCTTTTGATTTTTCCAATGATAACTTTGACTTCATACACACTGAATTCATTCATGGACACATCAAGGTATCCCTCAGCTTTAGGTGTATCAATCACTTCATTCCCTTCGTATCTCCTATTCATGACCTCACTAAAGTGTTCCACCCAACATTGCCTTTCTTCATCTTCTGTTGTTATAACAGACCCATATCCTTTTCAATTGGTATACCCTTCTTCTTCTCCGCCCTCGTAGAGATTTCATAGATAATTCTATGAGCAACTCTTTCACCATAGCCACTCTCTAAAGTCATAGCTTTGTCAGCCTCATCAGCCTTTACTGCCTAGATAGCCTCTCCAGTCATTCCTGACTTCTCTCTTAAGTTCACTATAATTCTGGAATACCTAGTATGCTCTATCTTTTAATTTTTATTACTTCTTTGAATTTCTCAACAATCAATTTTTGTCTCATTCTGTTTTATATAGAATCCCAAGTATCATTTGATATCCATGTTTTTTTCTTTTTAACTGCGTATCACAAAGACTCACTAACAACTGACTGGCATATGTTCTTAATATCACGCCATACTTCACTAGTTGTCAACTCTTTGTCTCCTAAAGTTTCTAAAGCTAGTCTGACACTTGGACGGCTTTTGACCACGATTTTGTAGTGGCAAGTCGTGCCATTTTGGGGCACGAACTGGGAGGCTTCCCCACTATTCACGACTAGTTCACCCATAATTCATGCATAGTTCACGCATAGTTCACGAATAGTTCACGAATGCGATGCTTAGTTCACGCATAGTTCACGAATAGTTCACGAATGCGTGCCCATCAGTGTCCACATTGACACGAACTGGGACAAAGAGTTCACGCATAGTTTGCGCATAGTTTGCGCACTTCCCGCCTCGTCCTCACTCGATGGCTGTCTCTGGCTTTCAAGTTGATCCTGCTGTGTCTCTGTGATAACTTCGACACTTGATATGTGTTCGCGGTTGTCATGTTTTCAATTTATTACTGCGTATCAATGATATAGTTTGGTACTATAAAGGGAAAAAAGTTGTAGGAAAATATAGATGAATGGTAAGAAAAGGTAGACATATATTTTACGTCTAATTGTGATTTTATCATATAAAGTGTATATATATATATATATATATATATATATATATATATATATATATATATATATATGTATATATATATATATATATATATATAATATATATATATATATATATATATATATATATATATATTCAGTCTATATGGTAGTGTTACTGTCTCTTGGCTCTGACATTTATGAGTGGCTTTTAAAGCTCAATGTTTGATGATTATTTCATGAAGTCTTTCAAATGTTTAATTAATTCCCAGGGAATTATTCTAACCAAAAATCTTTATTGACGTGAAGATGGATTGGTGACTTTTTACTAGTGAACCCATTAACCTCAAGTGCTTAAATTTGTTCATAGATTATTATAATAACTGAGTTCATTATAATTTGCATATTTGAATCATGGAAACAATACTTTAATAATCATTATCAATAAGTGAAAACAGTAAATTGGTATAATAACTATGATATTTTGATTTCCATACCGGATAATCGATTAACTGTTAGAAAATATTTATATCTCGTATTTCTTCGTAACTGTGAGAGATATCTCTTTGTCCGGAATGAAGTATTAGATAAGTGAAGATTAATGAAGTTGCGTGAATATTCTTTAGGTTAGCAACATGAAGGGAAGAGAGAGAGAGAGAGAGAGAGAGAGAGAGAGAGAGAGAGAGAGAGAGAGAGAGAGAGAGAGAGAGTCTTTCCCGTGTAAAACCTGATTCGTTTTGACATTTCTCATTTTGTGGGCTAGTGCTGTTAGTACACTTTTTATGAAACAATGTTTCATTATTATTATTATTATTATCAAAGCTATAACACAACTTTGAAACACAGAATGCTGGAAGCTCAAGGCCTCCAACAGGGAAAAATATAGCCCAATGAAGAAAGGAAATAAGGAAATGATGAACAATAAAAATAAAGTATTTTAAAAACGATAACAGCATTAAAACAGATATTTCTATAAATAAATAAATTATTTAGTGGTCTTTTCTGTAAATCCAAGCTGCAACTACTTTATATCCTTCTACATTACCCATATTCCCGCATCTTTTCTTGCGTCTTGCTTTAGACCTCTTCTAACTTTTTCTTTATAGTGGAATTAAAATTTCACCTTAAATATAATTGGGTGTTGATTGACACCTTTAATTTAATTGGGTGCTGATTGGCACCTAAAATGTAATTGGGTGTTGAATGGTACCTTAAATGATACTGGGTGCTGAGTGGTACAGTTAAATACAAATGTCCTGTCGTCTCCAGGCCCACTCTGTCACCCCCAATATCTATAGATTCCAGAATTTCAGGAAGTTTGGTTGTTGGGGGGGAGAACGACTGGTTGTGGAGGATGACGGTGTGCCGCGAAAGGACTTGTTAGAGCTGTAAGGGGTGTGATGGTAGGGGAACCACGAAAAATTGTGTATGAACATAAATTCAATATAATTTCTCCAGATCCTAATTATATCATTATAATGATTCTAACATATATTTGTTGTGTTATTTGCTATACCATTCTCGCGAAACACTTGTTGACATATATGATCGATGTTTAGTTTGGCAATGTCCCGCCTAAAAAATCTTCCGTAAACACAATCTAGGAGACCCCACTCTCTCTCTCTCTCTCTCTCTCTCTCTCTCTCTCTCTCTCTCCTCTCGCTCATCAAAAACCACACATCTTGGGGACTCTTGCATGATATTCTTGCACTTTTATTCCCATCGTGTGTCTGCGTATAGGAATATATATATATATATATATATATATATATATATATATATATATATATATATATATATATATATATATATATATTTATATATATATATATATATATATATATATATATATATATATATATATATTATATATATATATATATATATATATATATATATATATTTATATATATATATATATATATATATATATATATATATATATATATATATATATACATACATACATAGATAAATGTGTGTGTATAAAAGTGGGCGTGTACCTATTTTGCAGTTCTGAAATGCAGGCCCTAATAGGACCATTCGGGTGCGTCCATCTCACTTTGAAGAGCAAATAAAGTGGCCTTTATTCCTCTCCTAAGTTCTGAATAAGGACTTCCTCCGTTCTTTCTGAAGCAGCAGATAGAATTTTTATCCTTTAATGTCCGAATAAAATACCCTCGATTTGGGATATGAAATGGACCACGGGGGCGGTGGCGTGGGTGTTTGGTGTAGGGAGTTTAGGAGTGGGGATTAGTGCCATGGCCGGTTGGCAAGGGGTGGCAGAAGAATAGAAAGACCTCTGAGACGCATATTCATATTTCTTGTGCTTTCGAGTATCGCTATATTTTCATATATCCCACGGTGTCCATCACAAAAAAAGAGAAATCTCTCTCTCTCTCTCTCTCTCTCTCTCTCTCTCTCTGCTACACTGTCCATCAAAAAAACGAAAAAAAAAACTAAAGTTCAAATCAAAGCTCTAGTTATCAATGACGAGTCCACTAGATGAACCAAAGATTGTGTGACAACAAGAAAACCGAGAGTTGTAATCAATGGAAAAGCCTCAGAGTGATTCCCTATTACAAGCACAGTACCTTGTACCAACCGTGTGTCACACAATTGTATATAATTATTTTGTATATATTATGCTTGTATCTGCGCTCTTCCCTCGCACTAAAAAGAACCTGAATGATCATGTCTCCGGTTTCGCTCTGTAATATTGTCTGTCTCTCTAACATGTTATGTCCTGTTGCCTTGAGGTTTTTTATATAAAGGAGAGTGTTCCTTAATAAACAACTCAGTTGATTGCATCCTGCCTTTGAGTTCACAACCCTCTCTCGGCCGTCACATTGGTGACCCCGGAAGTCGACTCGCTCCCACTGCCTTCCACCCCCACCCCCTCGCCCCTTCATCGTTGGTACTATGACGGACTCTACGGCAGTTGGTGCTGCGGCCGCTCCATTCAAACTTTCATCGTTTGCCAGCGGAGAGGCGTTTGCTTGGTTTCAGCGCGCAGAAGTCCAGTTTCGTATCAGGGGAGTGACTCGCTCAACCACCAAAGCGGATTATGTTCTCGCGGCGATACCCGAGGACACCTTCCCAGAAATATCCGACTGGCTTTGTGAACAAGGAGACACCCCAATAGCGTATGACGCCCTCAAAACATACCTATTGCAGCAGTACTCGCCGTCGCCAGCCGCCTGTATAGCAAAGCTTTTTCAGCTCTCGCAACAACCGTTGGGGGACCAAAGGGCTTCGCTTGCCCTCAGGGAGATGACCAGTATCGCTCGCCTTCAACCTGCCGCAGACGGCTCTCCTCGTGAGGTGAACCTACTTCGTTCCCTTTGGATACGCCGTTTACCCGAACCTGTACGCGTTGCCATACCCGATGTCGATAGTTTACCCATAAAGGACTTGATGACCAAATCCGACGCCCTTATGGACAGCCACTTCAAGACCTCCATCAACGCCTACACCCCTGACGATGAGGATGCCTATTCACCATCAACCGAAGATGACATGAATGCCGTAGGATATACACGCCTACCCCGTGACGTGCCGAAGCGGCGACAAAGCCACCCACCACCCACCAATCGCTCGCGCCCCAACGAACGACTTCTACGGCCACTTACTACCTCCCATCCGCCGCAGTTTTGCTACTACCACTTCAGATTCGGGGCAACCACGAAGAAATGTGCCAAGGATTGTCAGTGGCCCAAAAACGTGTAAGTAGGCCATCGCTTGTGGCGGTGGCCTCCCATGTTTCTAATCTTTTCTTTTTATAGGATGCAGGAACGGGCGTGCGACTTTTAGTAGACACGGGTGCTTGTCGTTCTCTTTTGCCAAGGAAATTCTTCAAGGCACGACATAGTCTGTCTACATCTGCCGACGTCCGCTTGGTAGCTGCCAACGGAGCTGCGATACCCACCTACGGTTATGAGAACCTCACATTATCGTTCGGAAACGGTAAATTCAATTGGAAGTTTCTCGTTGCTGACGTCACAATGCCAATCCTCGGTGCGGATTTCCTCTCTCATTTCCACCGTCTGGTCGATGTCGCCCACCGACGATTGGTCAACCCAGACTCATACTTATCGACACCTCTTCAACCCGCCCCCTCTAACCTCACTCTACACATCAGCGCACCCACGGATGCCTACGCCCACCTCCTCACCTCGTACCCGGAAGTTTTCCGTCCAGAACTTCACCAAACGCCCACGGTTCCTGCCAAGCACGGTATTTATCACCATATCAAGACGACGGGACCCCCAGTCTTCGCAAAATTCAGACGTCTGGCACCGGAACGATTGGCAGCCGCCAAACAGACGTTCGCCGAAATGGAGGAAATGGGCCTTTGCCAAAAGGCCTCCAGCCCGTGGTCGTCACCCTTACACATCGTTCTGAAGAAAGACGGCTCCCTCCATCCGTGCGGGGATTACAGGCACCTGAACATGCAAACAGAACCGGATCACTACCCCCTCCCAAACATTGCCGACGTGACCTCCTACCTGCACAAAGCGAAGGTTTTCTCTACGCTCGACCTCCTGAAGGGGTATTATCAGGTGCCTATGAACCCAGAAGACATCCCCAAGACCGCCATCACCACTCTGTTTGGTACATACACCTTCAATTACTCTTGTTTTGGCCTTCGTAATGCTGGGGCAACGTTTCAACGTCTCATGGATGGCATCTTAGGGGGACCTCCCTTTCTGTGTATGTTATGTGGACGACATACTTGTGTTCTCCTCCTCAAAAGAGGAACACCTCCGTCACCTGCGCATCGTGCTCGACCTCCTGCAACAAAATGGCCTTGTAGTCCGGTACGACAAGTGTACCTTTGGCGCCAACGAAGTGTCGTTCTTAGGGCACCGTATCTCTCCTGAAGGAGTCCATCCCCTCCCTGAGAAGGTAGCAGCCGTTCAGAACTTCCCCGCCCCCTCGACCGTCAAAGCTCTTCAGGAATTCTTGGGCATGATCAACTATTATCACCGTTTTCTGCCAGCCATTGTCGCCACTCTTGCTCCCCTCTACGCCTCCCTCAAGGGCAAGCCAAAGGACCTGAAGTAGGGTCCCCTTCAAGAAGCAGCCTTCTGCAATGCATAGAAGGCCCTATCAACTGCTGCGGCTCTCACTTTTCCTATTCCACACGCCCCTCTCCTTCTCTCCACCGATGCCAGAGACGTCGCTATTGGTGCAGTACTCAAACAGGTGGTCAAAGGCTCGCCCCGCCAATTGGCCTTCTTCAGCAGAAAACTGACCAAGGCAGAATTGGGTTATTCTACCTTCGATCGAGAATTGCTGGCGGTGCACTTGGCTGTCCGTCACTTTCCGCCATTTCTTAGAAGGTACGCCCTTCGTCATTCGCACAGACCACATGCCTCTGGTGCACGCCTTCACTCGACAGTCTGACACCTGGTCCGCCCGTCAACGCCGACATCTCTCCGCCGTGGCTGAATACAATTGCACCCTCCAATACGTCCCTGGGAAATTGAATCCCGTTGCCGATGCCCTGTCAAGAAACACGTTGGCTGCCGTTCAACTTGGATTGGATTACAACGCCCTGGCTGAAGCCCAACGACAGAATCCAGAGTATCCAGCTTGTAGGACATCCTGCACGTCCCTCCGTTGAGAAGACTTTCCCCTTGAAGACTCAAACACCACCCTCCTCTGTGACGTCAGTACTGGTAGACCGCGACCTTGGATTCCTGCTCCCATGCGCCGACAGGTGTTTGATTTCATTCACGGCCTTTCACATCCCTCGTGCCGTTCTACTGCATAGCTGCTGAAGGCAAAATTCATTTGGCACGACCTTTCTAGGGATGCTAAGGATTGGGTCCGCGCCTGTACTTCTTGCCAAACTTCCAAAGTACATCGACACACGGATTCAGGATTGGGCACCTTTCCTCAACCTCAGCGTCGTTTCGCACACATCCACATCGACGTTGTAGGCCCCCAACCCACATCACAAGGACATCGTTACCTGTTTACCGTCATCGACCGCTCCACTCGTTGGCCTGAAGCCCTTCCCATGGATACTGCAATGTCCGCCTCATGTACATCTGCCTTACTCTCTGGATGGATTTCAAGATTCGGTATCCCTGAGCATATTACTTCTGACAAGGGAACCAATTTCACCTCTCAATTGTGGACGTTATTAGCGAATCTCCTGGGTATCACCCTACATCAGACAACGGCCTACAACCCCGCTGCCAATGGAATGGTTGAACGTTTTCATCGCACCCTCAAAGCAGCTTTGATGTCCCGCTGCAAGGATTGCAACTGGTTTACTCAGCTTCCCTGGGTCCTCCTGGGACTAAGGACCATTCCTAAAGACGCCCTCGACGTCTCGGCAGCTGAAATGGTGTATGGCGACCCGTTGGTCGTCCCTACCGAATTTTTTCCTTCTACAACCTCCTCCGACGATCTCCAGCGCATACGTCATGTCGTGGGAAAATTTCCTCCGTGCCACCAGACTTACAAGCCCCAAGCGAAGCATCACATACCAACGGACTTGCACTCTGCAACGCACGTCTTCC
>NC_090753.1:40520021-40530021 GCF_036898095.1 Palaemon carinicauda | reverse complement strand
CCTTGTAGCGTACACGAGGTGCTACAGATACTGTATGTAGGGAGGGGTCCTACAGCCCTTTCTTAGAAAGGCAAGGGCGGGTCCATCAGGACGACATGGCTATCTCACCCAAAAATAGATTTTTCGCTTCGCTCAAAATCCGTTTTTTGGGCTCAAGCCATGTCGTCCTGATGGAAGTGTACCAGAGCATTACTGTATCTGTGGATTCTCAGAACGTGCCGTACTCCCCAGAGGTATTTATTCCCGGTCGACTAGACCTAGAGACCTAAGATGTTACCGTTATACATCTTTTCAACTAACTATAAACTATGTTAGAGCTTCCTGCCCCCTACAGGGAAGAGTCCTACTAGACTCTGGAAAGTCTCGAAGAGTACATATATCTATGTATGAATACCAGGCAAGCTAATATAGTGGTCTCGCCCTATATTAAGTAAAGCATAGTTTGTATAGAACCACTGCGTCAATATATTGACCAGTAATCCGCACAATACTTGTATTGGACAAAGGTTTATATCCGCATAGGAAGAAACTAATAAAACCGCCCTCGTCCCTTTATGGGACGGAGTCCTCCCATTAGGGGACTTACATAAACCAATGCAACATAGCTTGCATAAAAGAACAATTCTATCAGAATTATCCCAGATAAGATACATAGAATTAAAATGCTCAATTATACCAATAAATTGACACAGGTGAAAGAGACGCAAGGTTCTCAAGAACAAGTTTATTGACAGATAATAAACAGACAGGTTAACAACAAATATATATATTTATATAAAAGAGGGTAACCCAAAACTTTAAGCATAAGTATGATAGTAAACAGAACTTGTTTATCTGAAAGAAAAACCATTAAACACCACTTTAATAAGATACCAAGGTATCAAGTCATAAAAAATCTGTATTACAAATCAATCACATTAGCGTTAGAAACGCTTGGCACACATGTCTGAACTTATGCAAGGTTCACCTTTGAAAGAAGGAACAGTCTATATGGGCACTTGGTGCCCTCATTTAGTTTGTAGTACAGTATGTACCTACACACTCACCCTGGACTTAATCGTCCCAATTAAGACCACTGTTCCTCGCAGAGTTAAACAGTAGGGTTAACTACACGACCCACTGCTACCACAGATCTCTTAAGTTCCTCTACTTGCTTCGCATAGTGGCGAAAGAACACCCTGGAAGACTTCCAGCCCGTGTATGAACGGAGATGTTCAAAATCCATACAATTAAAGAAATTTAGGGATGAGGCAACTTTCCTCGGATCGTGACCTGCGGGTGTACTGTCAGGATCCGCTCTGCGAATAAAATATGTCATTTCGCTCTGAGTTGATTCAGAGATAAATTTGAGCCTGATGTTTCTCCCCTGAATAGTTGACCACCCTTGAAGTCTGAAGTTCTACGAAGATAGACCTTTAGGCATTCTACTGGACATAGAGATGCATCTTCTTTCAGGGGGCAGATTCTCCAGGGACCCCACCTGTTGGTGGGTAACTCATTCTTGGCGAGAAACGTAGGATCCGGAAACAGGTTCAGCTCCCCCCCATCCAGGAACTGAACACGACCTGCCTCTCTCGAGAGGGCTACGATCTCACTAACCCTGGCCCCGGACGCGAGTGCAAATAGGAAAATAACTTTTTGCGTCAAATCTTTTAACTCACATTCTTCATTGCTCAACAGGGAGGCGAAATGAAGAACTTTGTCTAAAGACCATGAGATGGGCTTTGGAGGTGCTGAAGGTCTGAGCCTAGCTCAGGCTTTCGGAACTTTATTAAAGATCTCGTTACCTAGGTCGATCTGGAAGGCAAATAAAATGGGTCTCATCAAAGCCGATTTACACACTGAAATCGTGTTAGCTGCCAATCCTTGGCCATGGAGGTGGATGAAGAAAGATAAGCAGAAGTCTGTTGAGATCTCCTGCGGATTCTTTGCCTTTACAAAGGCCACCCATTTTCTCCAAGATGACTCATATTGCCTTCTAGTCGATTTGCACTTGTATTCCTCTAGGAAGTCTATGCTGGCTTTCGAAATCCCGAAACGCTTTCTCACCGCTAGGGCGAGAAAATCATGAGCTGCAGGGTCTGGGTTTTCTGTAATGAAGCGCAGACAGTCGACTTCTGGACTCGCTGGGTCAGAACTGGATGTGGTAGCGGCACGAACTTCATCTGTAGTTCCAACGCCAAGGGGAACCACATACTGTTCGCCCACTTGTGGGCCACTATTGCCGCTACCCCCTTGAAGGATCTCAGTTTGTTGAGGACCCTCAACAGAAGGTTGTGAGGAGGGAACAGATAAATCCTGGACCATCTGTTCCAGTCGAGGGACATTGCGTCCACTGCTTCCGCTAAGGGGTCCTCGTACGGGGACACGTACAGGGGCAACTTTTTGTTGTCTTTCGTCGCAAAGAGGTCTATTTGCAGTTCTGGGACTTGATTCAGAATGAAGGAAAATGATCCTGCGTCTAAGGACCATTCCGACTCTATCGGTGTGAACCTGGATAGAGCGTCCGCTGTCACATTGCGGACTCCTTTAAGGTGAACTGCCGACAGGTACCACTTCTTCTTTTCCGCCAATCGGAAAATGGCTAACATCACTTGGTTGAGAGGTGGTGACCTCGACCCTTGTCGATTCAAGCATCTCACAACCACCTCGCTGTCTGTCACCAATCTTATGTGGATCGAGTGACGCGGGGAGACTTTCTTTAAGGTAAGGAGCACTCCCATAGCTTCTAGAAAGTTTATATGAAAGGTCCTGAATAGCTTGGACCAAGTCCCCTGGACTTTTTTCCGATGAGAGTGACCTCCCCATCCCTCCTTCGAGGCGTCTGAGTGAATCGTCATCGACGGGGGAGGTGGCTGAAGAAGAACCGACTTCTTTAGATGTCTGGCTTGGGACCAAGGTCTGAGAAGAGTACGTAGCCGAGGCGGCACTGGTCTTCTCAGGTCTCTTCGCGCGTTTGATGCATACCTTCTCCAAACTCCGGTTGCATCCTTTAGCTGTGCTCTTAGCACTGGGTCTGTCACTGAAGCAAACTGGAGAGAGCCTAGTACCCTCTCCTGTTCGCGTCTTGATATCCTTTCGGAATCTAGAAGTCTCTTGACAGAGCCCGCTATCTCCTTTCTTTTCTTCATTGGGATGGAGAAACTGTGTGACAAAAGGTCCCAGTGGATTCCCAGCCACTGGAACTTTTGGGATGGAGAAAGTCGAGACTTTTTCTTGTTGATCTTGAAGCCTAGGTACTCTAGGAACTGGATCACCTGACTGGAAGCTTGCAAGCATTCGGTCTCGGATGCTGCCCACACCAGCAAGTCGTCCAGGTAGGCTACTACCTGAATTCCCTTTAGGCGTAATTGTTTGAGAGCTGCGCTCGCAAGCTTCGTGAAAATCCTTGGGGCTATGTTTAGCCTGAATGGCATGGCTCTGAAGGCGTACAGTTTCCGTTGTAGCCTGAACCCTAGGTAGGGGGAGAGTCGACGGCTGATTGGAATGTGCCAATAGGCGTCTGACAAGTCTATAGAGACTGAGTATGCCCTCTTGGGCAGTAAGGTCCTTATGTGTTGCAGTGTTAGCATCTTGAATTTGCAATTCACTATGAACTTGTTGAGTGGCGACAAGTCCAGAATGACTCTGAGCTTTTCCGAGTCTTTCTTGGGAACACAAACTCCCTTGGAATTTGATGGACTTCACCTTTCGGATCACATTTTTCTCCAACAGTTCTTGAACGTACTCCTCCAAAACGGGGGTGGAGTGTTGGAAAAACCGAAGGCATGGGGGTGGAGTGCTGTACCAGCTCCAACCCAGTCCATTCTTGAGTAGGCTTTTGGCCCAGGGATCGAAGGTCCAGCGATCCCAAAATTTCATCAGTCTCCCTCCTACCGGTATCATTTCACTTGGACTGCCGTCCTGAGGTCTTGCCTCCCTGACCACGACCACCTCTGAATCCCCTTCCCCTTGAGGGGCGCCTAGACGAGCCTCTGGCTGCTCCTCTAGGTTTTGCACGAAAGGAAGAAGACTGTCCTTCGAACGTTGGGGCGAATGTGGTTGACTGACCTGGCACAGCCTGGGGTACCCACTGAAAGGCAGTCGGGGTTTGTGCCACCATCTGGGGCACTGGAGGCAAAGGCAATTGCAGTTGCTGTTGCTGTCTATAAGGCCTGGCTGGCCGAAATGGTAGCCTAGTCTTCATATTCTTCCTCTTTGGTTGAGGACCCTCATCCGGGGAAGATTTTCTTTTGATAGCCAGGCCCCACTTCTGGCGAAGGTTTCTATTCTCCACGGCGGCCTTATCAACAACCTCTTTGACCACATCGGTAGGGAAAAGGTCTTTTCCCCAAATGTTGGAGGAGATTAATTTCCTTGGTTCGTGTCTCACCGAAGCCCCGGCGAACACGATCTCCCTGCAAGCTCTCCTTGCCTTGATGAAGCCATAAAGGTCCTTCGTCCTCGTGGCTAGGTAAGACTTAGCCACTACCATGAACATTTCATGGACCTTAGGGTCACTTGCCATTGTCTCAAGAGTGGTCTGATGAGACATTGAGGCAGCCAGTCTTTCTTTGGTCTCGAACTCTCTTCGTAAAAGAGATTCGGGCAGCTTGGGGAGGTCCTCGCCGAATTGCCGTCCGGCAATATCAGCCTCCAACTTTCCCACTGAGAATGTCAGATGGACATCCTTCCAGTCTTTGTGGTCCATAGGCAGAGCCAGCGACAAGGGTTTACACTCCTCCAGGGAGGGGCAAGGCTTGCCGGCCTCGACTGCCTTTAGGACAGCCGCAAACCCTTTTTGTAAAAAGGGGAAGGCTCTATCAGGAGAGAACACAAAAGAAGGGAGCTTCTTGCTCAATGCAGCTACCTTCGAATTCGAGAAGCCCCTCTCTTTCATCGAGGATGAAAGTAGGGCTTGAGCCTTAGCGTGGTCCATAATAATGACCTCCTTCGGCTCTGTCTCCTCCCTTGAAGCTGGTTCTTTTCTCAGCCGGACATAGCAGTCCGGATATGATGCCTTGCTGGGCCAGAATTCTACCTCCTCTAGGGGAACTGAACCCAGCTTATCCGAAATGACGATCTTACCAGTCGTCATTGGCATGTGCTCAGCATACCTCCATGGGTTAGCATCTGAGCATATGGGATGGTCTTTCACATTGAGCCTTTTCTGGGGCCCATGTGATTCTGCTAGGGACTGCATACGCAGTTCCATTGCAGCCGCCTTCTCCTGATTCTCCTTCTGCATTTGTTGGATCATTCCAACAATAGAAGAGAGGGCCTGTCCCAGTTCTACTGGGAGACCAGCCGATGTTGAGGGGATGGGCTCCGGCATCTGAACCGGAGTAGCCGACACCTCGTCGACCCCATCCTCTACGACATCCGGGGTTTGAACTTGATCCTGACCTTCTGCCAGGAGGTCTTCTTCCAAACCTTCGTCCAGGTCAGACATCCTGTCACACAACTGGATGTCTTGCATCGCATCTGCGACTTCCTCGTCCACCTGGACTTGATCTTGAGGGATCTCCTCTTGAGGCTGGGGAATCACTGCCTCAGCTGATGCCTGGGGAAAAAGATACGCCCTCATCTTCTCACTTGGAAGATAAGGGCCAGAGGTGTTCTTCTTGAAGCCCCTTACCCAAGTACGAAGCTTTTCCCTAGCTATATCCCTTGATTCCGCCGTTCTAGGGGAATCAAAAGCCTCAGTAATCAGGTTAGTACATACAGTACATACCTGAGGGTCCCAATACTGGAGATCATCCTTGGAGACAGCGCATGCTGCGTGTCTCCTACAACACTCATGTCCGCAGAGGTTCTTGCTGCGGACATTGCAGGAAACATTTCCGCACTTCGGAGGGTCCTCCTGTAAAGAGAAAAAATTTCCATGAGTATCAAGTGAACTATGTATCACTGGATATGCATAGTATAGCATAACAATTCATAAAGGAAAGACACACACTTGTGTTTCCCTCACAACCCATTATTGCAGCCTTCCAGATAATAAAATCAAAATGGTTTATCTCTACTAGAGTAACCAATGCAAGGTTTCCAGAGGAAACAGGTGGAGCTCACACCTAGGCAATGATTTTAAAATCCTGGATAATAGACGGGGAAGAACTCTGCTTCCTGTCTGAGGGCAACAGCAAAGGGCTGTGCAAGAAAACACAATAGTGTTAGAAGATACAGTGCTGTACCTAAACTTTTACTATAGTTTTCTTCTTACTGTATATGCTATACAGAAGAATACTAGTACAGTATAGGAGGATGTGTGCCAGCCTGCCTTTGCCGGCCGGCACACACCACAATTAGCTTTAAAGTATACTACTTAACAGCTAAAGGGCGGCAGCCCTCTGGTTCAAATGCCTGTGCCGGCGGCAGCAGCTGCCGGCCAGCAACAGCCAGTGTTGGCCGGCAATGACTGCCGGCCAGCAACTACACAAGGTAGTACCCAGCTGCCGGCCACACTCTTGGTGACCGGCAGACAAGGACTGACATAAGCCGGCCGGCAAAGGTACAAGACCGATGCCAGCCGGCAGCAAAAGAACCAGAAGACTACACCTGCCCGGCTGCCGGCCTCATAGGTCGTCAGCCGGCCTCATAGGCCGGCAGCCGGGACAGGTACAGCACTAGAAGAAAATAGAATGGATGCCGGGATAAGAGTGTACACAACCCCCCGAGCCCGGCAACCGAAAGAGTGCATATAAGGAAGGGGAGAAACTTAATTCAGGCTTCCTTGACCAATGCCGTCCGGCTCTGCCGGCAGGCATGGATGAGGGACCAAGAGAGGTCCGGGCAGCACTCGAAAACATAACACCCTTGACGGCCAGCATCTCTGCCGGCCTGCAATGGGCTTAGTCAATTCCACATCCCAACCTATACTAGGTCCAGAAGTAGAATGACGTACAGTACAGTAATACCCCTGCCGGCCAGCTCTGCCGGCCGGCAAGGTACAGTACAGTAATGGCTAGGCCATTACGGAGATAGAGGGGGAAGGGACAAGAGGGTCCTGCCAACCTTGCTTTAGTGACAGATCACCCGCAGCCAAGAACTTTGTCTTAGCCTAAGGGAGATCTAAGGGAAAGGGCCAGCAATACTTGCCAGCTTCCAGAGCACCAAAGCAAGGAAGGCGTTGCTACTCCCAAGGGAAGATTTTATCCTCCCCCGAGAACAGCAACAGGACTTAGTCTGGTCGATCACAAAAGAAGGAATCATAACTTACAGAAACCTTCGATAGTGACCTAAGGGAGCTAAGCTCCCTTTGTAAGTGTTAGGTCAGCGAGGGGGACTCTGCCCCAAGCCAGACAACACGGACTCAGACTAAAAACTCTGTTGTTCTGTCCCTCTTTGAACCAGACTTTGCTGGAACAGGAAGGTACAGTAACACCCTAGTATAGTTTTATCGAAAATAAATTCGGAAAAAACCACTTAGGGATAAGCCCAAGGCTTAAACAGAGGGAAATGGATTGCATACCTTCTCCGAAGAAAAGAAAGCAACCGGGGAGAATGATAAAGTATACTAAGGCTCCATAAGCAATTAGCCTAGGCACCAAGAGAATCGATTACCTAATTCACCGAAACTCTCACGTATACAATCTTGGAAATATTCCACACAGTCTAAAATGTATAAAATATAGCCTAAAGCTTCAATAAAATTTTAATTACACTCGGAAAAACCAAAATCATGCATTAAGTACTAGGACCAAACGACTAGGCTACATGGCCTAGCGTAGGCCAGAATGGCGAATACTTCGCCAAATAATACTAAGCACGAAAGGAAATCCTATGTAAAGCTAAATAGCTAAAATTTATTAAGCAAAACAACCAGGAATGTCACTCTGACTAACTAATTTATACCTAGCGAGTGACAGTGTCCAGGACACCTCTGGTAGGCTACGGCTCTTGTATCAAAGATTAATCCTATTAATCACTCAAAATTTTACCAAGAGCCTACATTTATACATAACAGACACTATACTCAACTTATCCGAGGCCAACGAAGACGGAGAAGCCATGAAAAGCTGAATAAATCCAAGATTTGCGAGAAAAACAGGAAAAAACACCGAGTTGTTAAGCTACGCAAAAAGGAATACAGATGGCGCCAGGATTGGCGCCAGGCACGCATACGAATCGGGGGATAGGGAAGCCTTGGGAGCGGCTCCCCTTTTTCCTTCCCGAATTCGTATCTCGTCAATCTCCCTCCTACGAGACGAAATCTCTGTTCAGGTCGTAGATTGCCATGTGACGTGTCTAGAATACGTCCTCTGATATGTCGCGATATCCCTTTCACGAGGGATACTCGCTCCAGGAGTTAGAATTCTGGTACCTTAAGGTAAATTCTCTGGGAATATCGCCGTAGTTGTAATATACCCTAGGAAGCTACCCTATAGGAACTTCCATCAGGACGACATGGCTTGAGCCCAAAAATATATATATATATATATATACATATATATATATATATATATATATATATATATATATATATATATATATATATATATATATATATATATATATATATATATATATATATATATATATATATATTACTTGCTAAGCTACAACAGCAGCTGGAAAAACAGGATGCTGTAAACCCAGGGGCCCCAACATTGACAAAATTAGATATTTTAAGAAGAGTAACATCAAAATAAATATCTCCCATGTAAACTAGAAAAACTTCAACAAAACAGGAGGAAGAGAAATAAGATAGAATAGTGTACCCAAGCGTACCCTCAAGCAAGAGAGCTCTAACCTAAGACAGCGGAAGATCAGGATAAAGAGGCTATAGCACTAACCAGAAATAGAAAACAATGGTTTGATTTTTGAATGTCCTTCTCCCAGAAGAGCTGCTTACCCAAGCAAAAGAGTTTCTTCTACCCTTACCTAGAGGAGAGTGGCTACTGAATATTGACAGTGCAGTAACCGCTTCGGTGAAGAAGAATTGTTGGGCAGTCTCAGTGTTGTCAGGTGTACGAGGACAGAGGAGAGTATGTAAAGAATAGGCCAGGCAATTTAGTGTGTGTCTAGGTAAAGGGAATATATATATTACATTAATGAACAACACTGAGATCGACTTAGGATGCAAAAGATGACGCTATAAAATCGATTTATCCCTGGAAATTACACTTTCAAATAAAAGGTATTTCTTAACTGGAGCAATAGGATAATTGTCCTTGATATTTTATAGTCATATTGTTAAAATATTTTTCTCTCTCGCTAACATTCGTTGAATGCAACAGCTGTTGTAAACACGTCTCCAAACTCTTGCCGACTACCGCCCTCCCCCACCCCAATCATATGAGTGTTTCTTTGATAATAACATAGTAGATTGCCATAGCCTGAACTTGTAAACCACATGTATTTCATACACGATCATTTACTTTATTGCTTTTCTCTATCTCTCTCTCTCTCTCTCTCTCTCTCTCTTTCTCTCCAATGCAAGATGATAATAGAAGATCCTGTTTAAGCTTGCCATTGCACGTTTCATTTTGATAAAGTTTTCATGATGTCGTTATTATCCTCAACCTTTTGTATATAAGCTTTTGGTGTCCACTGATGCGACCTACCCTTTCACGATGCAACCCACCGACCCTGACGAGTCGATCCACGCCACATCAATGAAGCTGCCACCCTTCGGCAGTAGCGAAGCATTTTTCTTGTTTTTAGTACACGAAAGTTCAGTTTCGCATCAAGGGTGTGACCCACGGCAATCTCCATGGACACCTTCTGAGAAATCTACGATTTTACGACAAGGGGAGGCCCCATAGAGTATAACACCCTAAAAACATACCTCCTGGAACAGTACTCACCATTGCCAATCGCCCATACAGCCAAGATTTTTAAGCTCTGTCAACAACAGTTGGGGGACCATAAGGCTTCGGTCACCCTCAGGGAAATGACCAGTATCACTCACCTGCAACCTACAGCTGACAGCTCTCTTGAGGAAGTAAACCTACTTTGTACCCTTTGAATATGACGCCTACCTGAACATGTACATGCTTCCATCCCCGATGTCTATACC
>NC_090753.1:40505021-40507521 GCF_036898095.1 Palaemon carinicauda | reverse complement strand
CAATTATGTGTGTACATTATTCCTTTACTTTACTCTAATGTCATTAATGTTATCTTTGAGTGATTACTATATATCATGAAATATGTATAAAATATTCTTATTCAGAAAAACTTTTAATATTCCATCTGTTCATACAAATATTCATCTAGATCTTATCCGAAAATGAATGTAATGTTGTAAACCCTATCCATTTCGTATGATTTTTCTTTTCTAAGATTTGTGAGCTATTTATAATTTTGTATAGAAGAAAAATAGTGAAGTTATCATTTTCCTTTTTTTTCAGAGGAAGAAGGACTCCCCGAGTCAGTTTTATTTCGTTTTCAATTTAATCAATGTGTGATTATATAGTTGGTATAATCTGAAAAAAAATAAAATTATCTCCCATGAATAGTAAAGATAATGTGAGGATAAATTCCCTGCCGTATTAATTCCTAGAGACCTAATAAATAACGTGTAGCCTTCAGCTAAAACCCTCTCTTCCCTATGCTAGGACAAGGAGTACCAGCAATTGGTGCTGTTGAATCGACGGCTAAAGAGATGGGGCCCCTTTCACGGCTTCTACCACTAGCTCGATAGGACGGTGAGGTTGCTTTTCCAAATAGAAACTATCGAGTCATAAGCTCCGTCCGAACTGGAACCTACCTATTACAACGTGTAATATATCAGGCGTCCACGAGATGACCACAACCCTCTTAGTTTCTCACGTGGGAACAGTCAAGATAATATAAATGTTGAATGCATTTTTCATTAGGAACATGTATATTAGAGTAATATAATCGGACTAAGATTTTCATCTTTATTTTTATAAAAAATTAAATTTTTACTATAAAATAGAATTTTACTACATACTGAGGTAAAAGTAATTGCGGGAAATTCTCGTTTACTCTCGCAAAATATACAATTACGAGTGTCTGTTTACAATTGTTCAAGATGAGAACGAATTGATTGACTAGTAAAATTAAACAATGTTAGAAAAAAAAAAATCTTTTTGGTAACTTGAAAGTTGTCTAAGTAGTCAAATCGTTTTATGAAAAATTTCACCCATCACGCAAAAGTTATAGTGCCCCATCTTATTATATCATATCTTATCATATTTATAAAAAAAAAAAAAAAAGAAAGAGAGAAACAAAAATATCTAGCCCCCCCCCCCAAAAAAAAAACTGTCTATTTAAGCGAGAACAAAATATTTGGCATACGTTTCATGAAATTCTCGATATACTGTTGCTGTAGTAATATTATATAAATCCAGAACACATGATGAATATTAAAACAGCAAAAATGTACCATAATATGATAATGTTTTCGAAACTTTTTTTGCAGTTTACCCGGTGTTTGTAAACAATATTTATTACTAAACTCGCAGAGAAAGCCTTTTAATTTTGATAAATTTTCTTGTCAGAGTGCAGAATTAAAGCTGAAATATTCAACGGTGTATTTGTCTGTGGTAAGAACTCATTAATCACACAACATTGTCATTGCAAAAGTGTCCCTTTTCTTATTGATGAATACAAATGAAGCGAAATGAACAAAGCAATTATCATAAGATTATAAAGTTACCCCGGATGTTTATCTAGACGTTATCAACAATAATTGCTGTTGTACATTAATTAAATAGATAAATTAAACATAAACACCCTAACTTAGTCGTATCACAAATGTATGGGTTCCTTATTACGAAGAATACGAAAAAGAAGACTTTTATATTTCTTATATTATTTCCCATAATGGAAATAACTTTAACACTAGTACTCTTCTTCCTTTAGTGTTCTCAAAATAACTTGGAAGTCAAAGTTATCTCTCACTCTCTCTCTCTCTCTATCTCTCTCTCTCTCTCTCTCTCTCTCTCTCTCTCTCTCTCTCCCTCGGGGACTTGTTGGTTCTGGGTATGGGGAAGAATTACCTAATATCATTTGCCCGATATCAAGCAAGATATGTTTAAAGAAGAGAAGATACAGTATGTGTCTTATGACAGTTTCCACGCCTGAGCTCACTTTTGTATATACTTTTATATTTGCATATTATTAAGTTCTGCCCGATGAAGTGCAGCATGCTGGTCACGGTTGGTAATCTGCGGTGTGCTTCCAGTCTACTGCATACTAAGCAACTGGAGAAGAGCATGTAATTATCAATCTTAAAATTCTGACATTTATTTCTTATTGCTTTCCGACGCCTCTCCACCCTTGCCACATATCCCTTTGGCCAAAGATGAAAATCCTATTTATGATTACTGATATAGGTTGTTAATTTAATGAAGATAGCCAGACTGAAATACTGAGGAAAAGAATAACTCCATATCACTATGTAATTACAAAGAAAATAATGCAAGAACTTCAGATACTCAAACTTTCTTTTTATTATTCCTAGGTATTTAATGTTGATATTTAAGATTTAAAGGTAACTCATGCGAGGGAGAAACATGTGACCCTTATGATAACGCCCAAGCCCATTCTCCACACACGCTTGGACCAGGGAGCACTAGACAATGGCTGCTAATTATTTA
>NC_090753.1:40497521-40500021 GCF_036898095.1 Palaemon carinicauda | reverse complement strand
CCTCGAAAGGATACATACACAAACGCACACCCATATACACACGCATATATATATATATGTGTGTGTGTGTGTGTGTGAGTGTGTGTGTGTGTGTGTAAATATATATATATATATATATATATATATATATATATATATATATATATATATATATATATATATATATATACATATATATATATACATATATATATATATATATATATATATATATATATATATATATATATATATATACAATAAATAATACCAGTGTGTGTCAGTGTGTGTGTACATTTGCATGTGTATTTACACATAGTAGGTATAGTAGAATGAGGTGTGGCATGCTTCCAGGCTACTACTTACTTGTTAATGGATGGCAGCAATGGCTGAAGTTTAGAATAAGAGCATGGGGACGTTGCCACTTGCGCCCTCCATTAAGTAGTGCTCCCTAAATCATCGTGGTTACATTGCAATACATTCACTGCACCAAGGCATATGATGTGGCAATGCTGCCTCATGCATTTCGCCGAGTGCTGCAAGTTCGCAGCTAAAGGCAAGGTGTCAGTAGTCTTTCATCAGCGTCGCTATCTACCCCCCACCATTATGGTACTCAAGTAATCTGTTGTAGTTTCATTTCTGATCCAATCCTGCCTTTTAACTCCCAATATTCTTCTGAGGGCTTGGTTCTCAAATCTAGAGAATTTATTGGATATTTTTTTTTTCAATTTCATACCATGACTCATTTCCATACTGTAACATGGATAACAGTGAACTGATATATAGCCTCATATTCATATGTAATTTCTGGAGATTTGATTTTCAATTTTTACTTGACCTAGCTTTGACTGACTTCCTCTTTTCAATCTTTCAATAAACTGCAATTCTAAAGATTCAGTATTAGAGGTCATAGTTCTCAAATATTAAATGATTCTATACTGTTAAAAAATTGCTGCAATAAGAGTAAAAACCCTGGAATAAAGGTTGCCAGGCATTTACCGTTTTACAAAACGGACATAATGACGTTCAGGAGTGATAATATGATCAACTACTCACTAAACATAATAACAAAGTATGGCAAAATTACGGTCACATCTATTTAATGAAAGACGGCTGAGGCTAATATATTTGTACTGAGAATTTCCGATTAAAATAAAGTCTTTTCCTTCAACAGTGTACCTCATTAATCCTTAATCCTTCTTATGATTTTTTATCTTCCATTGCATTTTTCTGTTCTCATCAATTCTGTTTTTTTTTTTTTCTTTATCTTGAGCCCAACATTCTGTGATATTCCATGCAAGGTAAGCAAGCATTGCAATTCCTGTGATGTTCTGCTAATAAGGAAAGCATCATCATCATACTCTAGGTCAAGGTGGTCAAACCCTAGGCCCGCGTGCCAAATGTGGCCCGCTAGGGGATTTTTTGTGGCCCTCAAACACTGACCTAATTATGCAATATGATTTAATGTGACGAAATCTTACTGGACCAAAATCATCCCTCCAGAATGCTAGAAAAAATAAGAAATTATAAATAATGAAAGATAAATTTAAATCATATCAGTTCTCTCTCTCTCTCTCTCTCTCTCTCTCTCTCTCTCTCTCTCTCTCTCTCTCTCTCTCTCTCTCTCTCTCTATCAATAACATGTGTTCAATCCCAATATTTAATTTACTTTTGACGGTAGATAGAATAATAGTAACAACAGTAACATATAAATGTAAGAAGATCTAATTACAACCTTATGAATAGATCGAGGATGGAGCCCCTATAGTTTCGAATAGTTTTCAGCCTGCCGCGGTTTTGCACTTAAGTACTATTGTTCGTAACGTCTTTTCAGAATATGTCAAAGTAAGAGAATAAAGAGCTCTGATGTAAACAGAGCATATGATATGAAGTGGGAAGAAGCATGTTGTGTGGCAGGGAATAGTTTTTGTTGTTAATGAATATATCGTTCAAAGGCTTTATGTGAAGTTGCACAAAGAAAGGTATGCTGAAATTGTGGGAAAATCACAGCAAAAGCATGTGCTACATAACTCCTGAAAACCCCAAACTGCTAGTCTTACTGCTTCATATGAAGTTGCTTTGGTGCTTTTGAGAAATAGAAAGTCATTCAGGGATTGAGAATTAATAAAGCAGTGTGCAGTAAAATAGCATAATAGTTTGATGAAGAAAAAGTACCAGGTAACAAAGAAATTTTAAAGTGTCATTATCTCACCAAACACTCGTAATAGGAGGAACTAAACTTGATCAGTATGTTCACATGAAACTTAAAAATATAATGAAACATTGCAAGTGTTTTTCAATGGATTTAGATGACAGCACTGGTGTAAGTGAAACAAGCCATTTACTCATTTGCTGTCACCACTGACGAAGATTTTGTAGTACACGAAGAACTTGTCAAGATACGGTCATTGAATGATAATAGTAGAGGTTCTGATATGTACGTTTCTCTCAAATCTGTGGTCAATGAATATGGAGTGTTTAAAAAGTGTTCCTGCATTGTAACTGATGGGGCAAAGTCTAT
>NC_090753.1:40467521-40487521 GCF_036898095.1 Palaemon carinicauda | reverse complement strand
AACAAGAGGAAGAGAAATAAGACAGAATAGTGTGCTCGAGTGTACCATCAAGCAAGAGAACTCTAATCCAAGACAGTGGAAGATCATGGTACAGTGGCTATGGCACTACCCAAGACTAGAGAAGAATGGTTTGATTTTGGAGTGTCCTTCTCCTAGAAGAGCTGCTTACCATAGCTAAAGAGTCTCTTCTACTCTCACCAAGAGGAAAGTAGCCACTGAACAATTACAGTGCAGTCATTAACCCCTTGGATGGAGAGGAATTATTTGATAATGTTAGTGTTGTCAGGTATATGAGGAGAGAGGAGAATTTGTAAGGAATAGGGCAGACTATTCAGTATATGTGTAGGCAAAGGAAAAATTAACTTTAACCTGAAAGAAGGGCGAAATATATTACTGTTTGGCCAGTCAAAGTACCCCCATAAGGCTCTAGCGGTAGTGATATAGAAAGATGTATGCATTGTTTTGAAAGGAATTTTAAGACAATAAACGTCCAAAGTGTTGACTCGAAGAGAGAGAGAGAGAGAGAGAGAGAGAGAGAGAGAGAGAGAGAGAGAGAGAGAGAGAGAGAGAGAGAGAGAGAGTTGACTTACAACACTAAGGCATTTTTATGTCCTCCTCAATGAGATATAGAAAGATCTATTCATTGTTTTGAAAGGAATTTTACGACAATAAACTTCCAAAGTGTTGACTCCAAGAGAGAGAGAGAGAGAGAGAGAGAGAGAGAGAGAGAGAGAGAGAGAGAGAGAGAGAGAGAGAGAGAGAGAGAGAGAGAGAGAGAGGTGGACTTAAAGGAGTTTTACGACAATGAACTTTCAAAGTGTTGATTCCGAGAGAGAGAGAGAGAGAGAGAGAGAGAGAGAGAGAGAGAGAGATGTCAGGCATAAGCATTCCATTAACGTTATCATCACATCAGATGAAAAATGAGAAGCAATTCTTCAATTTGCTCATTTCTGGGCATTGGTGAAACGTTCTTAAAATACATGTTCCTTATGGTGCTATTTGGATACAAGAACGTATGGAACAGTAGAACGTTTAGAGGTATATACTCTTCGACATCTTACCTTTAACAATTTATCATGACTATAATTCATTATCTTTTCCCCCCCCCCCACATAAGTTGAAACATTAACAACTTTAATAGCAGTAAAGTTTTTACTTCTAGTCTTGGGTAGTGCCATAGCCTCTGTACCATGGTCTTTCTCTGTCTTGGGGTAGAGTTCTCTTGCTTGAGGGTACACTCGGGCACACTATTCTATCTAGTTTCTCTTCCTCTTGTTTTGTTAAAGTATTTATAGTTTATATAGGAAATATATATCTTAATAGTGTTCCTGTTCTTAAAATATTTCATTCATCCTGGTTTCCTTTCCTCACTTGGCTATTTTCCCTGTTGGTGCCCCTGGGCTTATAGCATCCTGCTTTTCCAACTATGGCTGTAGCTTAGTAAATAATAATAATAATAATTATAATAATAATAATAATAATATTTCATGAATGGTACGTGGTGGGTGGGAGTGGAGTCTTCAAATGATAAATCCCCTTATAGGGATATTTGGAGGTCTCATAAAATGCTTGTAATTGCCCGTTTATCACCTAATTTGAGTTGCACTGAGATCAGGTTTGCTTTGTTCGTGGTAAATCTGACTTTTCTGGGAATATGATCAAAGAGATTCCTTTGTAGTCTTGAATACCGCTGCTTTCGGGAATGGTGTTTTCTGTATCTTGGTGATTTTGATGACCTCCTGAAAGACATTTGCAATACAAGTATATTTTTTATCTTTTGTATTTCTGATAGATATTTGACTAAAATCTAGATCTTATTTGTTACAACAACAGCATATACAGCAGTTTCTATTCCACTGCAGGACAAAGGCCTCAGGCATGCCCCTGTTCATGTCTGGAGTGTGACCAGTTTTCGTCACTATACAGGCCAACTACAGGTTGGTGATGGTGGAAGACTTCCGTATGTCCCTGATTAGTACAGCTTTGATGTTTATGGCGATACACAAAAGCTATCACCATGTTAAGGTATCTCCTCTCGGAAAAGGCAATTGTATTAAATTACGCTAAAATAGGCAGCAAGACAAAAATTAATTCAGCTGAATTAAAAAAAAAAACACATAAACTCTAACCAGATAATAAAACAAGCTCCAGTGTGGGCAGCTGCTACAAATGGAGTACCTCAAGGATCCAGCCTTGGACCATTACTATTTCTGATTTACATCAATGAAATAGATTTAAGATTAAATAGTATAGTTGCCAAATTTGCCAATAATGCTAAACTAAGCATAATCACCTCAAACTCAGAAGACGTAGAAGCCTTAAGAGAGGATCTAATGAAGTTAGGAGAATGGTTCAGAAAATAACAGATTCCCTTCAATTGTGGGAAATGCAAAGTCATACATATAGGATATAGTAACCCACAATCAATTTAGTCACTATTAGGTAATCAAATAGAAAGTGTGGACCTAGAGGAAGATCTTGGCATTATTTTCAGCAAGGATTTGAAGTTCACCAAACAGTGCATACAAGCTGAAAAGAAAGCACAAAAATTAAAAGGTTACATATAGCGACCATTCGAATACAGAAACAAATAAATTTTACTACAGCTGTACACCTTACTAGTGAGACCCTATCTAGAGTACGGAGTCCAATTCTATGCCCCAAATATTCAGAAGGAAATAGACAGAGTGGAAGCAGCACAAGCTAGGGCCACCAAAGTAGCTCCAACACTAAGGCAATGGGGATATAGACAGATGATGGAACATTTTAACTTATTTGATCTACGAACTTGACAAAGAAGGGGACAGTTAATAGAGATATTCAAAATTCTTTAAGAATAACCAATGTAGATTAAAAAAATCTATTCATCTTGAGCATAGATAAGACCAGAGGTAACGGATACAAACTGTAATTTAAAAAACAACACCACTCAATGAGGTATTTTCTTTACAAACAAAATAGTAATATATGGAACAGACTTCCAGCGAATGTAGTAAACAGTACCATGGTAAATGAGTTCAAGAATAAGTTAGACGAGATCATATAAACTCTCTAAAGGTGAATTTTTCTCCCCACGAGCGAATGGAGTCTCCCAGGAAGGACTAAAAGGTCTTTGAGACGACCAAAATACTTGTAACTCTTTCTCTCTCTCTCTCTCTCTCTCTCTCTCTCTCTCTCTCTCTCTCTCTCTCTCTCTCTCTCTCTCTCTCTCTCTCTCTCATCAACTATGTGTGTTGGATTTATTTGTGTGATAAGAACCTTTCTAAAATAACTTGAATGATGTTTGATGTGTTCTCGATGCTGGTATTTAATATAAACGATTTTTCATTATCATTGTTTTTCAATACTAAATACAAGAAGGGGAGGTAAAAACAATGAACTGTCAATAATATACAAATACAATGAGAGAGAGAGAGAGAGAGAGAGAGAGAGAGAGAGAGAGAGAGAGAGAGAGAGAGAGAGAGAGAGAGAGAGAGAGAGAGAGTTGTAATTTGCGGTTCCACACGGTACGTGGAGACTTCAAAGAGTATACAGTATACAGCAAGGTCTATTGTATATACGTATAGTTATACGTATCCAATCCCCTAAAGAGGTCATGAGTCGGAGAGACTGAACATATCTTGGAGACGTGTTCTTTCTCATATTTTCTTCTTTTCTTCAAATAAATTCATATTTCAAAAGGAATTATATTTGAATTCTATTTAGATAACAATAATAAGTTTCCTAAAGTTGATAATGATAATAACTTTAATAATATTAGTTCTTCTTCGAAAATGATTAAGATGTTTGATAATAATAATAATAATAATAATAATAATAATAATAATAATAATAATAATAATAATAATAATAATAATAATAATAATCAGGTCTAGCTTGAAGATGAGAGGAGATGAATAGTACCCTCTCGCAACGCGTAGCAACCGAACTCTTTTGTAATAATAATAATAATAATAATAATAATAATAATAATAATAATAATAATAATAATAATAATAATAATAATAATAATAATAATAATAATATTTCCCTTTCTATCGATTTTTTTTGCTCGAAACATTGAACGATCAAATTGCATCAGTGACGAATAAGAAGCAATTGTGGAAGAAGTCAAAGAAACGTCTCAAATGAGAAAATTGAACGTCATAGGTAGGGATTGTTAACTGCAATATGTAGCGTTTGCTCCATATCTTTATGTCACGCTTAAGGAATTATCTGAATGAAGATGGATTTTGTGCGAGATGAATAATGGGCAAAAGAAGAAGGGGAGAGAAAAAAATTGGTCGGGGGGAGGGAGGGGGGGGGGGGCGCTGATTGGAGGTGAATAGATGAAGAGAAGAGGCAGGAGAGGAAGATGAAGGATATAATTTGGAAAAAATAATTTCATAAAATGATCCTGCGTTATATGGCAAGAATAGTAGTAGTAGTAGTAGTAGTAGTAGTAGTAGTAGTAGTAGTAGTATACAAATTCCATACAAAAGTAAATATATTTTCCAAGTTAAAGTAAATCTTATTCTAAGTTTTACTTTTTCATAGCTTATATGTCTCTATTATAAAAGAGAAATTTATCCATTCTCGTTTTTACTTATCAAAATATTCACAGTGGAAAAGAACTTTCCTTTACTATCCAGACTATCTGATTGGTAAAAGTATGTTTTTTTCTTTTTATTATAGCTGAGTATACAGCAGTCTTTAATTTTTTCATATTAAACTTGCATCATTTGAATTAACAAGAATGATTTCATAATAATTTCTCTAATGATTTAGATTATTACCAGAGCCATCCTGATAATTTTGCCTCCGCCCGTTTGTTAGTTTATCTATTTGCTTGTGGGGGAACTTCAGACACACGCAAAAGAAAAGAAAACTACTTTTCCGATTTTGACCAGACTTGGTCATCATATTGTCTATAACCCAAGGATAAATATGTAACATTTTGGATAGTATCAAAGCACAAGTAGATTAAAAAAAAACAAAAAAACAATTCCAATTTAAAGTAAATAGCATACATATTGTTAGTTTATATTTTGTTTGTCAACAATATTACGCAAAAACTATTTAAACAATTTCAAGGAAACTTGGCGGACTTGTGAGTTATGACAAGAGGACAAATTAATTAGATTTTGATGACAATGCATGGCAATATAATTACATTCTACCGAGTGTCCCTCTAGGTGTTTTTGCGATGAACAAATAAAAGACTACAGAAATATCATCACGAGTTTTAAAAGAGCTGTGTAAATTCTTCTTCATCCGATATCACTCATCTTTCGCTTCCTAAAGAAAAGAATCAGTCCTCCAAATCCCTGACAATTCTGACACAGAATATATTCAATTTTACTTTATTTATACACTTTTGTCCAGTATGTTTCCCTTTCTCGACCAAATTAAAAAAAAAAAACACACACACAAGGATTTTTTAACTGAGAAAATTAGTCTTTGTGTTCACTCCCAAATCCCATTACACTCTCTTACCGTCATGGATAATCATTCACCTGATCTCTTCCAATCTTGACACAGAACCACTTTTCCCACAGAATAATAAACTTAAAAACAATGTCATTAATCAACCATATGTTAACAAAATAGTCATGACCCTTCTGCTGATGGCCGCAGCATTCCCTATTCTCTTCACCGGCCTCTGGGAAGAAAATGAAGAAGAAATACTGAATGATGGGTTTTCACGGATTCATTCATCATCTTGATAATAGAAACTCATGCATTACAGAGTATCTCTCTCTCTCTCTCTCTCTCTCTCTCTCTCTCTCTCTCTCTCTCTCTCTCTCTCTCTCTCTCTCTCTCTCTCTTTTTCTTAAATAATCCGAACAATGAATATTTCACAGAAATAGACTCATCATATAAGTCAACAAACAGAATAAATTTCAATAAATCAGTATGTGAATGGAAACAAATTGATCCGATCTTTAGGCCTATGACCAACTGTGTATAAAGGTAAAAGATTTACGTTGGCGTTCTATATGATTCGAAATACTAATGATAAAAATATTTGACAAATATATCGGAAAGTGACAATGCTAATATATTTGTATAGATAGTTATACACAAGTGTATTAAAGAAAATTTCCTAATAATTACATATTTATGCCACAATCAGAACATAATTGACGTTTTCAAGAACGCACACACACACACACACACACACACACACATATATATATATATATATATATATATATATATATATATATATATATATATATATATATATATATATATATATATATATATATATATATATATATATATATATATATGTATACATATATATATATATACTAAACTTGAGTCTATTATTACATCTGTGTAGGCGACAGTCCAAAAAAGGTAGGGTACAATTATTCTCCAGCATATGTCCAATACTACTCAAACCAAGGCAACAAAGTTAAGAAATCTGTGCATAATTTTCCTTTCTATGTCGATCATATAGTTACAGTTTCGGTGAGTGAGGTAACCGAGATCTCGTCTCGCTTAGGTAACCTAACCTAGGCGTTTTTTATACGTTCAGACATTTCCCTGGTTACTCTCGTGTATTGTGATTTCAATTCATGCAGAGATAGTTATATCTTAGAATTAGATGAAATATTACAAGTCTCCGAAAGGGGATTTAAGGGTAATCCCTCTTTCCCTCAGAGTGTAGCCTTAGGCTACAACCTTAGTGGGTTGGCCTCGAATTTTTAATTCAGGCATGACTATCCTACGGTTTTTTCTGCCGTTCCCATGTAACCACAGATGCAGGTTTTTGGGTTTGGGCAAGAATCTCAGAGTATTTAGTCTGCGGTCGGTAGCTGACTAGCTAGATGAATAGAATTCTTTTGCTAGGTTAGGCTGCCGACATAGGAGGCTAGACCTCCCTAGGCCAGTCCTGAAGGGTCTGTACGATATGATACCTTCTCCCTGTTGCCTAGCAGACTAGTCCTGTGTTGGTTGACCCTAAGCTGAAGAATAGAATTCTTCTACTGCTTAGGGGACATCGGCACTAGAACCCCGTTTCCTTTCCGTTCAGAGGTGGTGGCAAGGGTGCTACCAACCTCTTTTTTGTATTAATCTAACCCTAGGCTAAGGAATAGAAGTCTTTAGCCACATGGGATAGTTCTAATACAGGAACGGAGTTTTGTTAGGTGAGGCAAGACATGCTATACGGCCGGCTCCTGTTGTACCTTTTACAGGACCCTCTTTTCCCTTCCCTTCTATCCCTTTATGTTGGCAACTCCCTGCAACCTTACCGTTGCCGGTGGGTTTCCGGGATCGACCAGATTCCCTCTCTTCACCCGTTGTCCAACTTTCAGTAGCTATCTCAGTGGTAGGCAGCCATGACAACTGCTGCCTGACAGCCATGACAGCTGCCGGCTGGCAGTCATGGCAGCTGCCGGCCGGCAGTCATGATGGCTGCTGGCAGGCAGCCAGGGCAGCTGGTGGCCGGTAGCTGGTGGCCGGCACCTGGTGGCCATATTCGCTGTGAGTGGGAAGTCCCTTCTGTTACCAAAGGTTCTTCCGTTCTCCCTTGGACTGCTAGCTACAGCATCTGTTGCCGAGGTGTTGCCTACCAGGCCGGCACAGATTGGTGCTGACTTAACCGGCAGCACGGTGACTGTACTGATACTACAGGGTATAGACAGGTCCTCGCTGGCGACAGTACTGTAGCTGGATGGAAGCTTGAATGTTACATTCTCCCCTTCCATTTGAACCTTTTTCTGGAGAAAGGTAGTAAAATTACACTTTTACACCCATATTTACTGTATATATACACAGTATTAGGTAGCCTTTTCTCCATTCTTTCTCTCTCTCTCTTTTACCTAGCAGGCTGGATTTACCGGCAAAAGGTAGCTATGCCGACGACATGCCGGCTGAACTACAGTATATGTTTATACATGTTGTTTGTATATTTCCAGTATAGGATATACTGCAAATAGAAAGCTACTGTATATATCATAATAGTAGTGTTTTCCGAAATATTTTGAGTATCCTACCCAAGTATTTGTGGAACTCAATATCATATCGAAAGAATTTAATTTCTTCAATATTCTGATTAGAAATCAGTCTTCAGATTACCCTGCAATATTGAAATTTTAAAGGACTGGAGATTACACTCCTAACCCTTAAAGGGCAGAGCCCTTATCCTTGAGTCTTCTTGAGGTCAAAGCAATTAGGTTGGGTGGGATACACAAATATATGTCTTTAATTTTCCCCAGTCCAGTTGGCATCATGCCAGCTAGACCGAGCAGTCAGATGCTCGCCATGAAGGCAGCACATTGGCTGGATCATACTATATATAATTATACATTAGCCAGTAATTTGCAATATAGTGCATACTACAAATAGAAAACTACAGTACGAATATACAGTGGTTATTTCTAACATATCCTAGGTACCCTTGTGCGAGCTTATGCTGGTGCCACTCTTATATTGAAGGAATAGTGTTTCTTCATTAAGCTTATTAAGAAATCAGTCATCCTTACCCCACAGTGTTTAGTATAAAAGGGACAGTGAATTATACACTTCTCTACCCCTAGGGGTGAGAACCCCCTTTTTAGTGGGAGGCAACAGCATTTGTTTGCGGAGGATACACAAATACGTGTCTCCAACTATCCCTTTATAGCTTGCTATCCTAAGCTATTCTGCTAAGATACGACTTTTGATATATTGGTTATCAGTGAGATAATCAATCGTATACTCATTCTGTTTTCCTTTCTTTACAGGAGGAACACCAGATGTCATGTGTTGCAGTCTTCTTCAAAACTAAAAGTAAGTGTTTTTACGGATATAATGCATGCAGGTTTCATGCCCCCTGCAATATCATTTCCGAACCCTGCATTATTGGAAACCATAGGCTTGCAAAATATGTCGGACCTTATTGTCTGAGGGTTTTAAGAATCCCAATTGGGTAGAGACTAGGGATGCAGCTCGTTTCAAGCTACGCAACTAGGTGAGAGGCTTTCATAAAATCTCTCCGGGACCATACTTGCCTAATGACAAGATGCGTAGAATAATATTTCAAACAGCAAGTAAGGAAATAGTGGTACCCCAGACACGAGGTACATCTTCCGACGGCCAGGGAACCTTCAGGAAGGAAGGCAGAAAGTGCCCACGAGAAATGCAATGTAGAGCCTTGTAAAGCTCCACTTGGTGCTCCCCAGGGGTCATACAAACGACCCATAGATCAAGACCTTCCAACATGCTCCTAAAACCAATCCTTGGAGGTTTGCGGAGCTGATGCTGATTTTAAACAGCAAACACTACATCTCGGAGAAGATGGGTGCTGTTTATTTGGAAAAAATCCAGTTTTGGCCAAGATTTGACGCTTTCCCTAACTGTTTCGTTAGACTGAAGGATGAACCAAGGTCAAGAAAAGGAACGGAATCAAAGGAGGTTATGATTCTCGACCATGATAAAGCACAGGCTATCCTATCAAGTAGCATAGAAAAGGCGGGTTACTCGGTGTCCAAGGTATTCACACCAGGTAACAGGCACTCTTCCTTTCTTGCTCCTGCTTCAATTTCATTCCCCTTTACGGAGAAGGCATTTAAATATGTCACCGAGGCAGTGGAGGCAGGTAAACTGTGTCCTACACTCAAGGAGTGCGAGCCTCTGTCACTAGCCTTACCCAGACAGGAGAAGAACTGGAAGGAAGCCCATTTAATCTTTTCAGTAAGAAGACTTGAGGCGGATGTCGCCAGTCGACAATATAAGGAAAATCTCCCTAAATTATTTGAGGTTCTCTTACTTGATGAACAAGAGACAAAGGAGAGACTTGCAGCCTCCCTATCTCTACAAAACTACATAGAGTTCTGTTCAGCTCATCAAGATACCCCAGACATGTTCAAGATCTTAGCTAAAATACATATGGCTACCTTGGTAAAAGACCTTTATGTCTTTATAAAGGCTAGAAGAACATGTTAGGAGTCTGTGTTCGCTAACGCGACCGCAAAACACGAAACAAGGAAGCTAATATCTTCCAACATCTGGGGTAAATACCTCTTTCCAGACGAGGTAGTCAGGAAAGTGATTAAGAACGCCATCACGGAGAAAGTAGGACTTCTCCAAAAGTGGGGCATCATGTCAAAAAGAGAGTCTTCCACAGTTGTGGGTCCCCAACCTAAGAGGAAGACGGAAAGGTCTGGAAATTCATTTCGAGCTGTTCAACAACATCCCACAGTTGTAGTGACCGCGCTGCCGCAGGCAGGTGGTCGAAAATATAATCCTACTGATCAGTCGAAGCATAGAAATGCTTCTGGTAGGAGGGAGGTTCCTTCAGGATCGCTGGACCTTCGATCCTTGGGTCCATGGCCTAATCAAGATGGGACTAAGATGGGAGGTGGAGATGTCTCCACCATCATTTCCTCAACTCTTCCTATAATCCAAAACCCTCCTGGAGGAGTTTACTTGAGAGCACTAGAGCATACAGGTCGTAAGGAAACTATAGTCCACCGAATTCAAGGGAAGGCCGTTGTGTGTCTATGAGAAGGACTCAAGAAAATTCAGAGTCATTCTGGACTTGTCTCCACTCATCAAATCCAAATAAAACAACAAGTTCAGAATGTTTATCCTTCTGAACATAAGGACTCTGTTGCAAAAAAAGAATGCCCGTAGTCTTACCAGACCTAAAAGTCCTCTATTGGCAACTTCCAGTCAATCACCCTCTCCCCTCCTATCTAGGATTCAAGTTACACAAAGTAACGTATTTCCTAGGAAAGATACTTGTCAGACTAGACACAGTCCTAGATATCTTCATAAAATTGGCAGACACAGTCACGCAATGATTAAGCCTAGGAAAGGTTCAGGCAACAATGTACCTGGACGAGAGGCTGGGGTGGGCAGCACCCAATGTGGCTGGTATATGAACATCCAAGGATATGATCTGGTCCCCAGAACATCGCGGATGTAAAATAAGCTTCAAGAAGTCTCGATTCTCTCCAGCTCAAGGGTTTCCATGGCAAAAAAGCCATTGAAGCCTGTGGTCACACCAACTCTCCTTTCCTTTGGGAATGTAAAAGGAGATGGCAAGGTCGGTCAAGAGACTGGTAATCAGTCAGATTCCCAAAACGCAAACAGGGAGGAGCTCTAATCTCTCTCCAGTTCGCAATAGAGACAGACTCAATGCTAAGAGCACTGCTGCAAGATGCGTTGAGAGTCTGGAGAGAACAAGCATAAACGCTCTAAGAGATCTAAAAAGACCGATATCGGTCCTTCCTTAATCGCTTCCCTAACAAAGGTCAAAGCCCGAAAGTCTCAAGACCATGTTGGTCCTGTCATGAGTGGGGAAACTCTCTCCACACAGATCAGATTGTCTTCGGCTGATCTGGGACTCCGAAGCGATAATGAGACGCTGCAATTGACGATGCTAAAGAACGTCTCATACAGTCTAGGTGTAATTAACCATCCCTTACCTAAAGGGATGGCACCTGTCAGCAGTTCATATACAACCAATTCGCAATGTGACAGTGGATGCTCTACTCGGGCTCAAGCCGATAGAGTTAAAATGGTCCACGGATGCAGACCTATTCTCTCCCAGATGGGAACAAGTTCCCGAACTGACGTCTGACCTCTTCATTTCGAGCGTCGTCAAGGAATACCTCGATACATAGCCCCATACGAGGATCCTCTAATAAAAATGACAGTCATCATGTCTCTGAAATGGAAGGGATAGACTTAAGATTTCCAGTACATCCCATCCAATCACCTGCTGAGAGTGCTCAACATGCTGAGATCCTTCCAGTGAGGAGTAGCTCTATTGGCTCCAAGGTAGCCCAAGAGCAATCTGTCCTCTTTGAGAAAGGAACAGAGGCTGAGGCTGACCTTAGTTCTGAACCCTGGACTACTTCAGAAGGTTCAGAGATTAATTGCCTTCGATTTATCACAGAAAAGCCAAACCCTTCGTTGCATGATTTTCTTGCCCTAGTGGTTAGGAAAAGGTTTGGGATCTCAAAATGCAATATAGAATTCTTAGAAGAATACAAGTCTAAGTCAACTAGAAGACAATATGAGTCATCATGGAAAAAGTGGTTTGCTTTGGTAAAAGCAAAAGGACCGAAAGAGATTTCAATGAACTTCTGTATGTCCCTCTTTATCCATCTTCATAACCAAGGTTTGGCGGCCAACACGATAACTACGTGCAAGTCAGCCTTGACAAGACCTCTTCTATATGCTTTTCAAATGGACTTGGCGAATGAGATCTTTAATAGGATCCCGAAGGCATGTGCAAGGCTTAGGCCTGCAGCACCACCAAAGTCCATCTCTTGGTCTTTGGACAAGGTCCTACATTATGCCTCATCCATGAATGATTAAGATTGTTTGCTTAAGGATCTAACCCAAAAGGTTATTTTTCTGTTCGCTATAGCCTCAGGGGCTAGAGTTAGTGAAATAGTGGCCCTATCTAGAGATAAGGGCCACATTCAGTTCGCAGAAACAGGAGAACTGGATCTCTTCCCTGATCCGACCTTTCTCGCTAAGAATGCACTACCCACTAAAAGGTAGGGTCCCTGGAGAATCTGCCCTCAGAAGGAAGATGTCTCTCTATGTCCGGTAACTTCAGACTTCAGGGGAGGACACCTCTTTAAAGGAGGAACATCTGGATGAAACTTATCCCTAAAACAACTGAGGGCGAAACTCACCTACTTTGTTCGTAGAGCGGATCCTGACAGTACTCCTGCAGGTCATGATCCGAGAAAGATTGCTTCATCACTGAACTTTTTTCAGTATATGGACTTTGAGGGTCTTCATTCCTACACCGGATGGAAATCATCCAGAGTGCTTTACAAACACTATGCGAAACAGTTCTATGAACTGAAGCAGTATGTGGTGACGTCGGGTGTAGTATTTAACCTGCCGTTTAATTCTACAATGAACAGCTAATTAACTGGGACTGTCAATTAAAGGGAGAAGGGGTCATCTCTCTTAGTGTGACCTCTTTTGGATATGTGTTACCATGGTGACACTAACTCTTTTAAAAAATCCCACGTGTGGAATTATACAGATAGCACTAGTGCCGTGTGTATGTAGTACACAGTTTCGATAGAGGTAACCGGTACAGGAATTATGAAGAGATATTTTATTATAAATTTTTCTTCAATCTGAGAGTGGCTCTCATCATTTCTTTCTTCCCAAGAAAGAAAGATAATCTCTGTACATGTTACACGTATAATTCTGTTATCATGCTACATTCGTTTTACTTGCTAATTCCCTTAGTCATTTATCGAAAATAAGTGTCTACTATAATATAATTGCGTCCTATTTCGCTTGACAATTGCATGATTAAAAGAACCAGAGTATGTACTCTTCATATATTTGTACGCTCACAAACAATGGATATAAGAAACACTGATAAGTATTTGGTAATATTCACAAACTACGAGACGGTTTGTACATCCAGTGTATACTTATGTTTGTTCATACAATATATGCTAACCTTGAGACCCCTTTTCTAATGTCTAGAATGACTATTCCCTGTAGGGGGCAGAAAGCACTAACATCGTGTATGATTAGTGATAATGATGGATAATGGTAACGTAATTTGTCTTGATTGGTCCAAATGATCATAGAAATGTTGTTCCAAGGTTAAGGCACTGATGAAAATTCACAGATACACTAATGCTCTGATATGCTTCCATCAGGACAACATGGCTTGAGCCCAAAAAACGGATTTAGAGCGAAGCGAAAAACCTATTTTTGGGTGAGATTGCCATGTCGTCCTGATGGTCCCACCCTTCTTTTCTAAAAAGAAAAGATCTTCACAGTATCCCTCCCTGGGGCGTTGTATCTGTGGCACCACGCTCAATGCTACAAGGAATGTCCGCCATCTTGGGAATGGCGCTGTGGTGGTGGTCAATAGTAGTACGAGAACGGGGGTATCCTTGATACAGCCCCCCTTCTATTCTGCCACGTCCCCCTCGAAGTGCAAACGCTATTAGGGGTGCAGATTGCTATGTGGCGTGTCAAGAATACGTCCTCTGATATTACGCGATATCCTAGAGAGAAAATTTAAGGATATTCGCTCCAGGAGTTAAAATTATGGACCTGAAGGTTTAATTCTCTGCGAATATCACTGTAGTAACATATATCGCTTAGGAAGCTACTTTAGGCACTTCCATCAGGACGACATGGCGATTTCACCCAAAAATAGATTTCCCGCTTCGCTCGAAATACTTTATATATATATATATATATATATATATATATATATATATATATATATATATATATATATATATATATATATATATATATATATATATATATATATATATATATATATATATATATATATATATATATATATATATATATAAATATATATATATATATATATATATATATATATATATATATATATATATATATATATATATATATATGACAAATTTTGCTCATTTAGTCGTGTTTTTCATATTCAAATAAGCCATATAGATTTTTGATACATTAATGTCTGGATTTTCTTAACGACCTCGGGATCAGAGCCCCATACGGGAATCGAACCCTGGTCCGGCAAGCTTGTAGGGACAGTGACTACCACTTGGCCACGAAGAAAGATAAAAGTCAATGACAATTCTTCCGTACTTATACCTATCAAATTTAGGTGTTTTGTATTTAGAATTGAAATCAACCCATCTTCACCATCGTAGCTAATTAGTAGTTTGTTACTTGGCATTCGATTAATGATAAATTTTGCACATTTTGACGTGTTTTTCATATTCAAATAAGCCATATATATTTTTGATACATTAATATCTGGAATCTCTTAACGACCTCGGGATCAGAGCCCCAGGTGGAATCACACAAAGACAAGAACTTGTGACCGTCCAGGAATCGAACCCTTGTCTGGCAAGCTTGTAGAGACAGTGACTACCACTTGGCCACGAAGAAAGATAAAAGTCAATGACAATTCTTCCGTACTTATACCTATCAAATTTAGGTGTTTTGTATTTAGAATTGAAATCAACCCATCTTCACCATCGTAGCTAATTAGTAGTTTGTTACTTGGCATTCGATTAATGATAAATTTTGCACATTTAGACGTGTTTTTCATATTCAAATAAGCCATATATATTTTTGAGACATTAATGTCTGGATTCTCTTAACGACCTCGGGATCAGAGCCCCAGGCGAAATCACACAAAGACAAGAGCTTGTGTCCGGCCGGGAATCGAACCCTGGTCGGCAAGCTTGTATAGACAGTGACTAAACCATTTGGCCACGAAGAAAGATAAAAGTCAATGACAATTCCACTGTACTTATACCTGTCGAATTCAGGTGTTTTGTACTTAGAATTGAAATCAACCCATCTTCACCTTCATCTCTAATTGGTAGTTTGTTACTTGGCATTCGATTAATGATAAAATTTTGCACATTTAGACGTGTTTTTCATATTCAAATAAGCCATAAATATTTTTTATACATTAATGTCTGGATTCTCTTAACGACCTCGGGATCAGAGCCCCAGGCGAAATCACACAAAGACAAGAGCTTGTGTCCGGCCGGGAATTGAACCCTGGTCGGCAAGCTTGTATAGACAGTGACTAAACCACTTGGCCACGAAGAAAGATAAAAGTCAATGACAATTCCACTGTACTTATACCTGTCGAATTCAGGTGTTTTGTACTTAGAATTGAAATCAACCCATCTACACCATCGTAGCTAATTGGTAGTTTGTTACTTGGCATTCGATTAATGATAAATTTTGCACATTTAGACGTGTTTTTCATATTCAAATAAGCCATATATATTTTTGATACATTAATGTCTGGATTCTCTTTTGTGATTCCACCTGGGGCTCTGATCCCGAGGTCGTTAAGAGAATCCAGACATTAATGTATCAAAAATATTTATGGCTTATTTGAATATGAAAAACACGTCTAAATGTGCAAAATTTATCATTAATCGAATGCCAAATAACAAACTACTAATTAGCTACGATGGTGAAGATGGGTTGATTTCAATTCTAAGTACAAATCACCTAAATTCGATAAGTATAAGGACGGAAGAATTGTCATTGACTTTTATCTTTCTTCGTGGCCAAGTGGAATTTTGTCATTTTGTGAAAGAATTCCCTTTTTAGGAAGATTTTTTCATAATAATTCTTAATGTTTACCAAGATGATATATGTATATAAATAAGATTAATCAAACATGCGTACTGTCTTTAAAAAAAAAAAAAAGAAAACATGACATTTAAGACAAGATTTCAAAATAAATAGCTATAGGAGAGAATATTTATTGTACCTTTTTGAGAAAACTATCACTCATATTATTAATGTTTTCCGTCAAACTGCTGATCAATAAAAACGAGCATAGTTAAATCAAGGACGAATGTTCAATATACTTCATATATTCTTTCCCAGTATTTGATAGAAAGCACTTTTTTATGGTGAGTTTACCGCAAATATTCTTTTAGCATTTAAATCTTTTTAACATTAGTTTTTGAAAGATCAGAAAACAACCTCACAATAACCACAATCTGTTATTGATTGTAGAACACATTATTTCTTTCTGGTTCATAACTTTCCATCCCCTCATTCATAAGAAGTCATCAAATTATTTTTTTGTATCATTTTAAAGAATGAACAAATCTTTGAAAAAGTAAATAGTATAAAAAATGTACTGATAATATGTAAAAAGGTATTGAAAATCAGATATTTTCCTTCAAATTCTAAAATTTCATTGTTATTTATGTTTATGATTATTGTCCACCCAATGAAACATTTTATAAGCTACCCTTTCCAATATGATGAAATTTAACTTGTATCCTAAAATTTCTTCAATTCAAATCTAAACTTTTCGATCACCGAAATAGTCTTTATAAAACTTTCTCAAAGACTACTGAGAGTTATGCCTACTCTGGACTGCCTTACTAGAAAGAATCTATAACCATCCCCTTTAGTCTCATTAAAAGCTATACCTACTTCAAGCATTAGAACTTTCGTTACACAAGAAAGAAAAATCTTAGGCATCTATAAATACATATTCCTTAAAACTTGTCCCTGAACTTTGAAAATATATTTTTTCCCACTCATAATTTTGGCTCTCATTATTGATAAAGAAATAAAAAAAGGCAAAAAATTGGAAACATCTTTGAAAAATAAAATCTGAGAGATACAAAGACGACATTGATTAGGATGAAAGTCTGAAGTACTCTCGATAAAGTGCACTTGCTAACTTCACCAGTAACTACTCGACGAACAATGCACCGGAAACCTTTGAAGGTCTTAAAGCAAAGCATCAAAGTTTCTTCATGTCTGGCAAAGAGAATTTCCTAAATCTAGAAACATTCCTACGAGCTCTCAGACGAGAAACTTCCATGATGAGCATTTTCCTGAAGTTATCCTTCATACATTGATGCAGATAAAATGAGTTTATCATGTTATATATACATGTATAGGCAATTGTATGTATATATGAATTCAATTTTGTTGCATCTCTAGAAGAATTGTTTGGTATTGTTAAAACAGCCCATAAAGGTGGTAAAAAAAAAAAAATGTTGAAGTGAAAAAGAAATGGTCAAACATCACACAAGAGGTATGCTACTCTTACATTCATTCTGTGAGCACTGCCATCGAAAGAAAGCCAGAAAAATTCCAAAGGGTTTTCTAGTCAAACCGGTACATAGTCATGATATCCATTCGAAATGCCAGATGGATCTTATAAATATTCAAACATTACCTGATGGAGACTTCAAGTACATTATGATATATGTAAATCCTTTCAGCAAATTTTGCACTGCGTCCACTTGCATCAAAAAGAGCAGAAAATCTTCTAGTTATATTTCTGATATTTTGAGCACCTGCTATTTTACAGTCCGACAACAGACGGGAGTTTGTCATTGCCATCATCGCAGAGCTTTCGGTGCTATGATCAGAACTGAAGTTGTGGACTGGACTTCCACGTCATCCTCAAAGCCAAGGCGCTGTTGACGGTCTAAATGGAGTGAACCAGGACAAACTGACCATCTGGATGAGGGAAAACAACAGTAGAAGGTGGTCAGTAGGTCTCAAGTTTGTTCAGTGGCAAGTTAATATCAGCCATCACGAAACAACTGGCAACAGCCCATTCAAAACTACATTTGGACAAAATCCGTAGGTTAGATTAGGATCATCTATCCTGCCAAGAACAGCTCTTTGTAATATATTTACCGAGGATGACTTGGGTTATTTATGGAAGCAGAGACAGGGGTAGAGGCAGAGGAAGAAGCAGTGACAGTGGCAGAGGCAGAGGCAGAAGCAGTGACAGGGGCAGAAGCAGAGACAGGGCAGAGGCAGAGGCAGAGGCATAGATGAGCGGAAGCTAGAAGCAGAGACAAGGGCAGAGGCTGAAACGGTAACTACAAATTTCCAAACGATCCGTGTTTCAGCTAATCTAGGGCAATCCGAGGCAGCAACACGGATGACAAGACATGGCAAGCTCCTGCTTAAGCCATTATCCATTGGTCAGTGTGCTACGCTGAAGGTACTGGATGTCAATCGTGGTCCAATAGCTCCTAAAAATCTGTTAGTGGACGTCCTAAAGGAACAAGATGGACTATACACTAAGTTGTTGGGAGGGAATTCTTAGACCAAAATTTACAGTGGCTGATTTAAGTGCAATCAAACCGCACAGGATAAAGTCTGAAGAGTTCCTGATATCTTCCTATCGATTAGAACAGCAACAGCACGAGCCACTGGTGAGTAAGGATATAGAAAGTGTCAATATTCTACTCAATATACATCAGGACGGTGAAGCTGCCTAAGGAAAAAAAAAAATGCAACTTGTACCGCTCACCCGGGCAGATCATGCAAAAATTTCTGATTGGAGTCAACCGAAACCTGAGATCTATTGACCTATTTCTCTTTTACTGATATTGTATTAATTGTTTGTATTTATTCAAATGAATTATAATTCTTTTAACTGTCTCTACATAATCATGTTGCATTCTCTTGTAACCTCCCGTGGGTTGTCTGTTGGATTAATTTCCACATTTACAATAAACCATATTATATGTTATATAGATTAGGCAGTCGTATTCACATCAGACAACATTGAGCTGCATAAATTGAACAGCAGGCATGTTTGCCCTAATGTTAACAAACTGAAAACATTATGTAAACTGCTTGCTCAATGTACGCATTAGGCTATTTTCTGACTAATGTTTACATTAGGCAATTATCCTCATTATTCGTAATATATATATATATATATATATATATATATATATATATATATATATATATATATATATATATATATATATATATATATATATATATATATATATATATATATATATATATATATATATATATATATATATATATATGTGTGTGTGAATATATATATATATATATATATATATATATATATATATATATATATATATATGTGTGTGTGTGTGTGTGTGTGTGTGTGTGTATGTGTGTGTATGTATGCATATTGATATATCTTTCTTATCTTTATGTACCATCTTCATATTGTTTGAAAGTTATGTAGTATATATTCTTAGTTTACCATAATGTCCATAAACAGATAATCTGATTCATGAAAATATCCTACACGAAATTTAAATCCTTCAATTCTTTTACAAGATCAATTATATCTTTCATATAGGTATGCATTGGGGTGGTTAGCAAGAGCTCTTGACTTGGAAATAAAGACGTCATCATGAATTATTATCTGTTCCATCCTTTTCTTCATTACGTTCAAGGAAAGAAGAACAATAAATTAAAAGTATTTCATATGATTCTGTACAAATTTTCATTATGACAATGAATAAAATTTAAAGAAATTCTAAATATGAAAATTATGGATCCATTATTATGTAATCAATTCAACGTGTTATTTAAAAAGTACTTGAAAAAATATATCCAAAATAATATATGAACATATAATAATCTGAAAAAGAAATAAGTTTTGAATTTCTGCTGCTGCGTCTGATTCTATCCAGCTAAGCATAAAAAATCCCATTTTATACAAATTTTACAAACTATGGATCAGAGGAAGGTGGAAACTTAGGCCATAAGGA
>NC_090753.1:40412521-40462521 GCF_036898095.1 Palaemon carinicauda | reverse complement strand
TTACAAACTTAAATAAAATGTAACTCCTAGTTGCCTTCTCTCTCTGCTCGTATGAGGTCTTTAAAGACTGTCATCACCTTATTCTTTATTAGTTGAAAGGGACGACTTGTACATGCTTGTCAACTCTTATGTAATTTTTCTGTACACCATCTAAGTCATGATCTTCGACGGCATTCCCATCTGTGAGGGCAAATGCCTATCATTGGGTTAGAAGTACCTTCTCACTGTTATTGCACCAAATTTCAAATTTGGAACAGAGAATTTACCAAAGAGCCTCCACAGCCATTTTATGCCTATACACAGCTTTGTTGTATGCATCATCATCCATCATCCTACCCGCTGTGGTATCCCCAAGGACCCCCCTTTCTACTCAAGCCTCCTAACAGCCAGGTCCTTCCAGATGGTGTCCGATGGACCTTTTAAATTCATAATGGTGTAGAAGTCGCCTAATCGAATGGTGTTTCCGAATTCTACCTGCTTCAGCCATACTATCTCCTTGGCCTTTTAGTAAAGGGCTTGGTTAAAAGTAACCAATGAGTATTGCTGCCTCATTGACTCACCAATGTACTTGCATCTGACAGGATGTTGTACATTGTGTCATGGCCGTCTGCTTTTGCCGGAAGCTTTAGCATATGGACAACTATAACTAACCCTGACGATGGGTGTTCAGGTGACACTATCTAATTGAAATCTGTCTATTATGGATTACCGTATTTTTTTATTTTATTTTTATCAGCCTTGTTTCTACATTTATTTCTTTTATGCAAAATTAGTGTAAAAATTCTAGTTTATAAGGAGGTATTTGTAAATTTAAAGTTTTTTCTGTTGAAATGGTGGTTCAACCTCCTCCCCGCTCATTTCATAATTTGTAGGTGTCTAGTTAAATGCATTATTTTCTTTTCTGTATTTTCCGAGTCCTTGGGTGGAAAGAGACATCAGTGTTTACCAGTGAGGAACTCGTTCGCTAATGTACACAGTCGCAGCTCCAAGTTTTCCAGGACATACTGCAGCTGCTCGCCATTTAGCCTTTTGAGGATTGCACCACCCATTGTTGATGGCTTTTTGCAGGTGCATTTCTGCCACCTGCAGTGTTTTACAGTTCCTGCGTGTTCTCTTCCGCAGTCCGTAGAGCCGACGCTGAAATCCCGGCTTTGAGGTGGACTCGCGAGAGACGCCTCCCCTCGACGCATTGTCGCCAGGGCTAGCTGGACGAGCCTTGGAGCTCGTGGAATCATGTACGAAGTCCTCTGCCCCGTAGGAGTTATCAATATTTTTTTGTTAGATTGGGACTCCATTTCCTCCCTTTATGAGTGATCCCAAGGAGCTGTACTCCCTACAGTAGCAGTGTGCCGTTGGAGCTGCTACCTTATTTTGAGGTGTGGGTGTTGTTTTTCTCCAGCTTCAAAGAGTGTGAGAACTTTTAGGTATTTAGTGTTTCTGTTTAGTTCATTATTTAAAATATTGAACTCTATCTAGTTGAGAGTTTGTTGTTTCCCGCCTCAGAATGTTGTTATTGCTTACCCATTTGGTTGTTTAACTATTGTTTGAATGTATCTCAATGAAAGTGTGTTGTTTCCAGTTGGAGAACTTTGTTACTAATGGTTAGGTGTTAATATTTAATTATTACTATATTAAAATGTTCATGTAGTTATTTGTTAATCATTAATTGTTATATCTTTAGTGTTAAGTTGTTGAATTGTTTGGTAGTGACAAGGTTAGCTTTTCCAAAAATTGTTGTTAATGAATATTGTTAAGTTATCCTAAGTGTTTTCGCTACCACTGAACAATTTTATGAAGGATATTAATACCATCACTGTCCTCCCTATTCGTACAATAAGAACTTGCACCACGACCCGACAAGGGTAGTGACATATTTGGCGACCGTGACAGGATAGGGAGCTCAGGGTATCCGGTATTTTGGTCGGTGGAGCGACGCTCGGGTTGACTCTTCAATATTTATTTTTTTTGTGTGTGTGTTTTAGCATTGCCTTTCTCCTTGAATATTTTTTTTTGTTTTACAAAATGGAGGGATTTATTTTTGATCCAGCTGAATTTTTCTGGTCACCTGATTGCCTGAAGTATTTACCCTGCTAAGTAAGAAACGGTTAGTTGAATGTGATAAGTGGTTGGATCTTCTGCGGAAGACGGTAGACACCAGAGCAGAGATATAGGTTTTAGTTAAGGATATATGAAAACAGGAGTTCGCTAAAGCTGAACATTCAGGGAGTGAGAGTGAGGTAATAGGTGATAGTGAGGAGAGTTCGAGTAAGGGTTTTGAAGAGGAAAAAATTAGTGTTAGGGCTGGTCTAACTCCGTTTGAGGACCCTCTTTTAGTAGGTACCATTTACAAGGGTACAGCAAATTTTCCACAGGTTACGGGTAATGTGTCCTTTAAATGCGTTTTTTTCTCCCCCCCCCTGATTCTGTACTTGTAAAATATCAGGCTCTTGTTAATGTGTTGGTGATTCCAAGGAGGGAAAGGAATGTAACCTTATTTGTAAACAGATAGAGTTGAAAAAAAATGGAGTTCGAGGAGAATGAGCGGGTAAGGCGTCGTGAGTTGCAGATGGGGAAATTAAATATAGAGATGGCTAGGTTGCAGGGGACCAATTTGATAAGTTTCCCTAAAAAGGACTACCAAGATAGGTTTAATATCGGTGCTGCACTAAAGTTGGTGCCGGCTTTTGACGAAAAGGATGTCCCTGAGTTCTTCAAGGCATTTGAGTGCGTGGTCTCCCGATTGTCTTGGCCCGCAGAAATGTGGACTGTATTAATACAGTGTAGGTTAGTGGGTAAGGCAATGCGGGTGTATAATGCCTTGGAGGAGTGAGTAGCTTGGGATTATCAGAGGGTAGAAGCCTTAACTTTAAAATCTTATGACTTGGTCCCTGAGGCCTACAGCCTCCGGGTTTGTAACTATACACAACACCCTGCACAGTCTTTCGTGGAGTTTGCCCGCGTCAAGGAGGAACAGTTCGACGACTGGCTGAAAAATCGTCAGATTGGCACTTTAGCTGCATTATGTGAGCTATTGCTCCTTGAGGAGTTTAAGAAGGCCTGTAGCAGGGAGTTGGGAATTCAACTGGAGGAGGTAAAAAGTGTGAAATTGAGTAGTGCCGCTCAGTTGGCAGATGAGTTTATATTGACTCATCAATCAGGTAGCGGTAGTTTTAGTTATAAAACTTTACATAATAAAACTTCTTTCTCCCCTAATAGTGGCACGAGAGGGGAAACCTCCTCATTGACTCCCCATATCAGCAAGAGTGATAATATTAATTTTAAATCTTTTTCAGGTGATAGGAACCTGGATAGAGTCCAAGGAGGTCCTCCTCCACCTAAAATTTTTACTAATAAAGACTTCCCAGGTGCGTGAAATAACAGGTACAATGGGAATAGAAGCTCAGGCCGTGAAGGAAGTTATTATTAGTGCAGCAAGCCCAGGCATTTCCTCGTGTAATTCAGACCGACTGTGGGACGAATTCCATGAGTAAGGTATTTAGGGGTAAGAGTGCTGAACTGGCCAGTCAGCACGTTACCGGCGTACCTTATCACCCGGAGAGTCAAGGAGTGGTGGAAAGGTTCCACCAAACCCTCAAGTCTGTCCTGAAGAAACATTGCTATGATCATGAGAGTGACTGGGATAAAGCTCTCCCTTTTGACCTCTTTGCTATCAGGAATCACCCTAACTCATCCACTGGTGTAGCTCCTTTCGGGTTGGTATTTGGGCACAAGGTCCGTGGACCATTGGAAATTGTTTTTGAAATGCTCAAGTCGAACTGGAAGGAGGAAGTAAATGTGAAAGGGTTTGTGGAAGACTTGAAGGGAAGAATTGTTAGTGCCTGGAAGCCAGCTAGGGAAAATTTGGAACAGTCCTAGTCAGTAATGACTTTGACAAAAAGGTAAAGGTACGGTCACTTGAACGTGGGGAGTTGGTTTTTGTGCTGAGTATGGACACAGATAGTTTTCTCGAACCAAGATATAAGGGCCCTTGGAAAGTTTTGAGGAAAGTGTCAGAGGTTAACTATGAAACTGAAGCTCGCGGTTCTAGCCGTAAATGTAGAATATTCCATGTTAATTGTTTCAAACCTTATATTGGTAAGCAAGGCGATCCATTAGCAATTATGTCTGAGCCTGTGTTTCGTAAGGTTTTTTAAGCCCTTAGGTCTGCAGGGTTAGTTTTTAATTTGGCTAAGTGGGTTAGGCCCTAAATTATATATTTGAAAAGGCCTGGTAATGTTTGAGAGGTAAGAAAAGTGCTGGGTATGACGGGTTATTACCAAAGATTTTTGCGTAATTACTCTGATCTTGCTCAGCCTCTTATTAGTTTATTAGAAAAAGGAGAAAAGTTCTGGTGGTTGGATCAGTGTGAAGAATCTTTTAGTAGACTTGAATAAGTGTTAATTACTAACCCCATTTTGACTTCCCCAGATTTTCAGAAGCCTTTTATTATAGCAATAGAGGCATTGGAGGTGTCCTTTTTCAGAGAAAGGAGGACAGTGTTCATCCTGTGTCTTACTATAATAAAAAGCTTCTGGTGGCTGAAAAACGTTACTCCACTATAGAAAAAGAAAGCTCTTTCTTTTGTCCGAGCTCTTAACTATTTCAAGCTGTTAGTGACAGATTTTTCTTTCCCGATTGAGATATAGACGGATCACAATCCACTTGTTTTCATCGAGCGGAAGAAGGGAGCGAACCAGAGGATTTTGCGCTGGGCCCTTTTTCTGCAGGAATCTAATCTATTTATAAAACATGTTAAAGGGACTGACAACAAAATTCCTGAAACACTTTCTAGAAATTAATGTACTAGCTTGATCCTTCTCATACGCCGCCTTGCTCATTTCTGCGTTTAAGGTTGTATGAAAAAAAAAATTGTTAGGATGTAGTTCTGTTTAAAATATAGCTTTGTAGAAAAAGTTTAGGAGTTTTCTTTGAGTGGTATACACTCTAGTGTTTTCTAAAGATTCCCCTAAATTAATTATTGGTTTGTTCCGAAATACAAAGACTTTTGATTGCATATTATACATATGACTTTTTGGGCTATGGTGCCGGTGTATTGTAGGTTAAGGTGTATGTCTGTGGGCGTACTGGTAAGTTTATTTAGGTTTAGTTAGGTCTGTTACCATAAAGTTGGTGATTTTTGACAAAGTACAGTAATATTACATCTTTAAAATAATGATAAGCTATATGAAGCTCTTGGTTTGCATTTTTTTAGGGGTACTTTCTGTTTGGTGTTAGGTTTATTACGTATTAAAATAATGGTTCTTGCTTTACAGGTGCATTTCCATTTATATAGGAAAAAAAAAATTCTGTTTATTCTTTTTTTTTATTTTTTTTCTTCGGGGATGAAGGTATTATGGATTAACGTAATTTTTTATTTGATTTTTAATAACCTTGTTTCTACATTTATTTGTCTTATGTAAAATTAGTGTAAAAAATCTAGTTTATAATCCAGTGTTTGTAATTTTAAAGTTTTTTCTGTTGAAATGCTGGTTTAACCTCTTCCCGCTCATTTTATAATTTATACGTGTGTAGTTTAACGCTTTGTTTTCTTTTCTGTGTTTTGCGAGTCCTTGGATGGTAAGAGACACTGGTGTTTACCAGTGAGGAACTCTTTCGCTAAAGTACATTGTCGTAGCTCCAAGGTTTCCAGGACATACTGCAGCTGTTCGCCATTTAGCCTTTTGAGGATTGCACCACCCATTGTTGACAGCTTTTTGCAGGTGCATTTCTGCCAATTGCTTTGCTTTGCAGTTCCTGCGTGTACCCAGTAGATCTGACGCTGAAATCCCAGCTTTGAGGGGGACGCATCCTTTCCAGGGCTAGCGGCAGGAGCCTTGGAGCTCGTGAAATCATGGAGGGAGACAGCTGCCAGGTAGGAGCCATCAATATTTTTTTGTTAGATTGGGACTCCATTTCCTTCCTTTTATGAGGGATCCTAAGGAATGTACTCCCTACAGTAGCCGTGTTCCATTGGAGCCGCTACCTTATTTGGAGCTGTAGGTGTTTTTTTTTCTCCAAGTTCAAAGAGTGTTAGAACTTTTAGGTATTTAGTGTTTTTGTTTAGTTTAGTGTGTAACAATTTAAAATATTTAACTCTTTCTAGTTGAGAGTGAGTTGTTCCCCGCCGGGGAATGTTGTTGTTGCTTATCCATTTGGTTGTTTGATTATTATTTGACTCTCTCTCGTTGAGAGTGTGTTGTTTCCCGTTGGGAAATTTTGTTATTAATGGTTAAGTCTTATCCCTGGACAGGTAATCCTTTCAATCGATAACGCAACAGGTAAACGTGTAGCGCATATGCTACCGCTTGTTTCAACTTCACTTGGTAGTTCCGGTAATGCAATTTTTTTTTATGAATTTTTTTTATACATATAATTCTAGCTATCTACGACTAGGATATACTCAATAAAAAACATGGAAGTAACTTAATTATTTTTTTATTAACTGAGACCTGAAAACTTTTGTTGATTTTGAGAGACTACCACTCTCGGGGCCCTGGGAGAGTTTGTCCTGGCTACTTGATAAAAACAGGCTAATGGTAGTTTCTAAGAATCCATGAGGCATATTCAGTTGAAAAATGAACCTCCTAGGCTGAAAACAGAAAAATCTGGAAAGAAAAGAAAAAGTGAGAAATTTTTTGTAAAAGAAAAAGCTACATGTGACAAAAATATTTTTTTCTAAAATAAATTATAAATTGAGACTGCTGAAAATTGTATAGAAAAAAATTTAATAATAGATAAATAAGATGATATATGAAAATCCTGGAATAAAAAAGTTAACTATTTTTTTTTTAAATTTCAAAAAAATAACTAGCGCTAATAATGAATTTTCCTCTTTTATAATCACACTATTCCAGTCTATGTGACCTATAATATCCACAAATTATTGCTAGAATTGTAGAAAATATTAAGATGAAACAGAAAATAAGGAATACTAACCATTCTGGGCTACATTCAGTGCATTTTGGGTTGAAAGATAACTAAAAACTGAAAAATTTTAAAAGAAAAGAAAAAGGGGGAAATTTTTAGTAACAAAAAAAAGTTACATGTGACAAAAATATTTTTTTCTAATATAAATTATGAACTAAGACTACTGAAAATTGTATACATAAAATTTGAATAATAGATAAATAAGATGGTATATGAAAATCCTGAAATCAGAAAAGTTAACTATTTTTTTTTTTTTAATTTCAAAATAACTAGTGCCAATAATGAATTTTCCTCTTTCATATTTACACTATTCCAGTCTATGTGACCTATAATATCCGCAAATTATTGCTAGAATTGTAGAAAACTTTAAGATAAAACAGAAAATAATGAATACTAACCATTCTGTGATACATTAAGTGCAAAGTATCCTAATATGACGATGGCAAGAAGACGTTTTACAGTTGACACACAACAGCTTCGTCCTAGCTGTTGACGAACGAGGAAAGATATTGTGGCGGGATGTAAACAAAACAACCCCCACACCCTTGAATCTTACTTACTTACAATGGTCTCCACAAAACAAACTTTCCCCTTACGTTGTCAGCAGCGGGACTCTTGGACGAAAGGACAAAAATCAAAACAAAATATATCCTTAACACTATATTCTTAAATAAATAAATCAATAACCATCCACAATCAAATTACCAACACTTAAAACTAATCAAAACTTAACACCAAATAATATAATATATAATAACCAAAAGCACCATTCATATAACCCGCAAAAACCCTAACAGACTTAAGATTACCCCACACACCAAAACCAATATTTGTTTATGTGGGGACGTCGTTGTCCACACAAGGGCCAACAGTCCTTTTATAGCCCAACCCCACAACTCGGTTGCAACGCCACAATATGGCAACACTTGACACTCAGTGACAGTCAATACAAAATGTTTTAATTGATTTAGTCCGTGAGCGTAATCATCATCATCATCATCCTCATCGGTATCATCATCATCAACAGCAATCAGAAGTAAATTCGGTCCGGGTCGTCAACAAATAAATCAATCTGAGCAGTCCTATCAAGTTCTGTTATAGGCCAAGTCGTCAACAAACAATTTTACATTCAAGAAAACCTCTCCAAAGGAGGAATCACGGCATGCCAAAATAAGAAAAGAAAAACACTTATGAACACTCCTAACTAACTTAACTATCGCACTATAATCAAAGATAAACAATAAACTTTCTATCATTCACGAACGCGCCTAACAAAAATGAATAAAAACAGTACTTACTCCGAATATAAAAAAAACACTAAACAGCCGGCTTCCGAAGAACAAAAAAATAACAACCGACTCCTTCCACAGTCAGAGATCCAATGCTTTCGCCCAAGACATTCATCACCGCCTATCCTAGCTAAAAAATGTAAACAAACAACCTCAAATATACCAACAATCTTTCCAACAACCAATCATTCGCAAACTACCCTTGTTCTTCGGCGCGCACCGCGGACACACAAACATACGCACACACAACCACACATACTCTATCGCGCACGCGCAATCTAGCAAAACTAAAGCAAATGTAATTCTCTCTCTCTCTCTCTCCCTCTGACAAAACTAAAGCAAATAAACACTCTTTCTTTCTCTCTCCCTCTGACAAAACTAAAGCAAATAAAAACTTTCTTTCTTTCTTTCTCTGACAAAACTAAAGCAAATAAACACTCTTTCTTTCTCTTGCGGTTTGACAAAACTTGAGTAAATAAACACTCTCTCACTCACTCTCTCTCTCTCTCTCTCTCTCTCTCTCTCTCTCTCTCTCTCTCTCTCTCTCTCTCTCTCTCTCTCTCTCATTAATGACAAAGCTAAAGCAAATAAAATGTCTCAATTTAACATTACTAAAACAACACACTCTCTCTCTCTCTCTCTCTCTCTCTCTCTCTCTCTCTCTCTCTCTCTCTCTCTCTCTCTCTCTCTCTCTCTCTCTCTCTCTCTCTCTCTCGATTTGGCAAAACAAAAAAAATAAATTAAGATAAAATTAATCCTCCACATTCCTCCCCCTTACTTTGCCAAATCCTCACACAACACTTACCTATTTTCTCATTACCCAGTCGCAATCAGGAACAGGGCCTCGGCTTCGGGTAACTGGGCCTTCATATACCTGCACTCTCTCATTCACTTCTTCCATGTCGTTTTCATTCAACGTACTATTACTATTCCCGTCTATGTTCTGTTCGTCTAAGATATCATTCACTATTTCATCTACCTCAGTTTCATCTGGCCCAAAAATCCCACTAATTTCTGTCAACAATTCATCCATTACATCTAAACCATTTTCTACTTTAACAAAAGAATCATTCATACTGCTTATCATTCTCCTATCTTTCATTCTCGTGTCCGTCATACGTTCTCTGTCTATTATGGATTACCGTATTTTTTTATTTTATTTTTATCAGCCTTGTTTCTACATTTATTTCTTTTATGCAAAATTAGTGTAAAAATTCTAGTTTATAAGGAGGTATTTGTAAATTTAAAGTTTTTTCTGTTGAAATGGTGGTTCAACCTCCTCCTCGCTCATTTTATAATTTGTAGGTGTCTAGTTAAATGCATTATTTTCTTTTCTGTATTTTCCGAGTCCTTGGGTGGAAAGAGACATCAGTGTTTACCAGTGAGGAACTCGTTCGCTAATGTACACAGTCGCAGCTCCAAGTTTTCCAGGACATACTGCAGCTGCTCGCCATTTAGCCTTTTGAGGATTGCACCACCCATTGTTGATGGCTTTTTGCAGGTGCATTTCTGCCACCTGCAGTGTTTTACAGTTCCTGCGTGTTCTCTTCCGCAGTCCGTAGAGCCGACGCTGAAATCCCGGCTTTGAGGTGGACTCGCGAGAGACGCCTCCCCTCGACGCATTGTCGCCAGGGCTAGCTGGACGAGCCTTGGAGCTCGTGGAATCATGTACGAAGTCCTCTGCCCCGTAGGAGTTATCAATATTTTTTTGTTAGATTGGGACTCCATTTCCTCCCTTTATGAGTGATCCCAAGGAGCTGTACTCCCTACAGTAGCAGTGTGCCGTTGGAGCTGCTACCTTATTTTGAGGTGTGGGTGTTGTTTTTCTCCAGCTTCAAAGAGTGTGAGAACTTTTAGGTATTTAGTGTTTCTGTTTAGTTCATTATTTAAAATATTGAACTCTATCTAGTTGAGAGTTTGTTGTTTCCCGCCTCAGAATGTTGTTATTGCTTACCCATTTGGTTGTTTAACTATTGTTTGAATGTATCTCAATGAAAGTGTGTTGTTTCCAGTTGGAGAACTTTGTTACTAATGGTTAGGTGTTAATATTTAATTATTACTATATTAAAATGTTCATGTAGTTATTTGTTAATCATTAATTGTTATATCTTTAGTGTTAAGTTGTTGAATTGTTTGGTAGTGACAAGGTTAGCTTTTCCAAAAATTGTTGTTAATGAATATTGTTAAGTTATCCTAAGTGTTTTCGCTACCACTGAACAATTTTATGAAGGATATTAATACCATCACTGTCCTCCCTATTCGTACAATAAGAACTTGCACCACGACCCGACAAGGGTAGTGACATATTTGGCGACCGTGACAGGATAGGGAGCTCAGGGTATCCGGTATTTTGGTCGGTGGAGCGACGCTCGGGTTGACTCTTCAATATTTATTTTTTTTGTGTGTGTGTTTTAGCATTGCCTTTCTCCTTGAATATTTTTTTTGTTTTACAAAATGGAGGGATTTATTTTTGATCCAGCTGAATTTTTCTGGTCACCTGATTGCCTGAAGTATTTACCCTGCTAAGTAAGAAACGGTTAGTTGAATGTGATAAGTGGTTGGATCTTCTGCGGAAGACGGTAGACACCAGAGCAGAGATATAGGTTTTAGTTAAGGATAAATGAAAACAGGAGTTCGCTAAAGCTGAACATTCAGGGAGTGAGAGTGAGGTAATAGGTGATAGTGAGGAGAGTTCGAGTAAGGGTTTTGAAGAGGAAAAAATTAGTGTTAGGGCTGGTCTAACTCCGTTTGAGGACCCTCTTTTAGTAGGTACCATTTACAAGGGTACAGCAAATTTTCCACAGGTTACGGGTAATGTGTCCTTTAAATGCGTTTTTTTCTCCCCCCCCCTGATTCTGTACTTGTAAAATATCAGGCTCTTGTTAATGTGTTGGTGATTCCAAGGAGGGAAAGGAATGTAACCTTATTTGTAAACAGATAGAGTTGAAAAAAAATGGAGTTCGAGGAGAATGAGCGGGTAAGGCGTCGTGAGTTGCAGATGGGGAAATTAAATATAGAGATGGCTAGGTTGCAGGGGACCAATTTGATAAGTTTCCCTAAAAAGGACTACCAAGATAGGTTTAATATCGGTGCTGCACTAAAGTTGGTGCCGGCTTTTGACGAAAAGGATGTCCCTGAGTTCTTCAAGGCATTTGAGTGCGTGGTCTCCCGATTGTCTTGGCCCGCAGAAATGTGGACTGTATTAATACAGTGTAGGTTAGTGGGTAAGGCAATGCGGGTGTATAATGCCTTGGAGGAGTGAGTAGCTTGGGATTATCAGAGGGTAGAAGCCTTAACTTTAAAATCTTATGACTTGGTCCCTGAGGCCTACAGCCTCCGGTTTTGTAACTATACACAACACCCTGCACAGTCTTTCGTGGAGTTTGCCCGCGTCAAGGAGGAACAGTTCGACGACTGGCTGAAAAATCGTCAGATTGGCACTTTAGCTGCATTATGTGAGCTATTGCTCCTTGAGGAGTTTAAGAAGGCCTGTAGCAGGGAGTTGGGAATTCAACTGGAGGAGGTAAAAAGTGTGAAATTGAGTAGTGCCGCTCAGTTGGCAGATGAGTTTATATTGACTCATCAATCAGGTAGCGGTAGTTTTAGTTATAAAACTTTACATAATAAAACTTCTTTCTCCCCTAATAGTGGCACGAGAGGGGAAACCTCCTCATTGACTCCCCATATCAGCAAGAGTGATAATATTAATTTTAAATCTTTTTCAGGTGATAGGAACCTGGATAGAGTCCAAGGAGGTCCTCCTCCACCTAAAATTTTTACTAATAAAGACTTCCCAGGTGCGTGAAATAACAGGTACAATGGGAATAGAAGCTCAGGCCGTGAAGGAAGTTATTATTAGTGCAGCAAGCCCAGGCATTTCCTCGTGTAATTCAGACCGACTGTGGGACGAATTCCATGAGTAAGGTATTTAGGGGTAAGAGTGCTGAACTGGCCAGTCAGCACGTTACCGGCGTACCTTATCACCCGGAGAGTCAAGGAGTGGTGGAAAGGTTCCACCAAACCCTCAAGTCTGTCCTGAAGAAACATTGCTATGATCATGAGAGTGACTGGGATAAAGCTCTCCCTTTTGACCTCTTTGCTATCAGGAATCACCCTAACTCATCCACTGGTGTAGCTCCTTTCGGGTTGGTATTTGGGCACAAGGTCCGTGGACCATTGGAAATTGTTTTTGAAATGCTCAAGTCGAACTGGAAGGAGGAAGTAAATGTGAAAGGGTTTGTGGAAGACTTGAAGGGAAGAATTGTTAGTGCCTGGAAGCCAGCTAGGGAAAATTTGGAACAGTCCTAGTCAGTAATGACTTTGACAAAAAGGTAAAGGTACGGTCACTTGAACGTGGGGAGTTGGTTTTTGTGCTGAGTATGGACACAGATAGTTTTCTCGAACCAAGATATAAGGGCCCTTGGAAAGTTTTGAGGAAAGTGTCAGAGGTTAACTATGAAACTGAAGCTCGCGGTTCTAGCCGTAAATGTAGAATATTCCATGTTAATTGTTTCAAACCTTATATTGGTAAGCAAGGCGATCCATTAGCAATTATGTCTGAGCCTGTGTTTCGTAAGGTTTTTTAAGCCCTTAGGTCTGCAGGGTTAGTTTTTAATTTGGCTAAGTGCAAATTGGGTTAGGCCAAGGTCTGTTATCTGGGTCATGAGGTTGGTTTAGGTCAGTTGGCACCGAAACAAGCTAATCTCGAGGCCATTATATATTTGAAAAGGCCTGGTAATGTTTGAGAGGTAAGAAAAGTGCTGGGTATGACGGGTTATTACCAAAGATTTTTGCGTAATTACTCTGATCTTGCTCAGCCTCTTATTAGTTTATTAGAAAAAGGAGAAAAGTTCTGGTGGTTGGATCAGTGTGAAGAATCTTTTAGTAGACTTGAATAAGTGTTAATTACTAACCCCATTTTGACTTCCCCAGATTTTCAGAAGCCTTTTATTATAGCAATAGAGGCATTGGAGGTGTCCTTTTTCAGAGAAAGGAGGACAGTGTTCATCCTGTGTCTTACTATAATAAAAAGCTTCTGGTGGCTGAAAAACGTTACTCCACTATAGAAAAAGAAAGCTCTTTCTTTTGTCCGAGCTCTTAACTATTTCAAGCTGTTAGTGACAGATTTTTCTTTCCCGATTGAGATATAGACGGATCACAATCCACTTGTTTTCATCGAGCGGAAGAAGGGAGCGAACCAGAGGATTTTGCGCTGGGCCCTTTTTCTGCAGGAATCTAATCTATTTATAAAACATGTTAAAGGGACTGACAACAAAATTCCTGAAACACTTTCTAGAAATTAATGTACTAGCTTGATCCTTCTCATACGCCGCCTTGCTCATTTCTGCGTTTAAGGTTGTATGAAAAAAAAAATTGTTAGGATGTAGTTCTGTTTAAAATATAGCTTTGTAGAAAAAGTTTAGGAGTTTTCTTTGAGTGGTATACACTCTAGTGTTTTCTAAAGATTCCCCTAAATTAATTATTGGTTTGTTCCGAAATACAAAGACTTTTGATTGCATATTATACATATGACTTTTTGGGCTATGGTGCCGGTGTATTGTAGGTTAAGGTGTATGTCTGTGGGCGTACTGGTAAGTTTATTTAGGTTTAGTTAGGTCTGTTACCATAAAGTTGGTGATTTTTGACAAAGTACAGTAATATTACATCTTTAAAATAATGATAAGCTATATGAAGCTCTTGGTTTGCATTTTTTTAGGGGTACTTTCTGTTTGGTGTTAGGTTTATTACGTATTAAAATAATGGTTCTTGCTTTACAGGTGCATTTCCATTTATATAGGAAAAAAAAAATTCTGTTTATTCTTTTTTTTTATTTTTTTTCTTCGGGGATGAAGGTATTATGGATTAACGTAATTTTTTATTTGATTTTTAATAACCTTGTTTCTACATTTATTTGTCTTATGTAAAATTAGTGTAAAAAATCTAGTTTATAATCCAGTGTTTGTAATTTTAAAGTTTTTTCTGTTGAAATGCTGGTTTAACCTCTTCCCGCTCATTTTATAATTTATACGTGTGTAGTTTAACGCTTTGTTTTCTTTTCTGTGTTTTGCGAGTCCTTGGATGGTAAGAGACACTGGTGTTTACCAGTGAGGAACTCTTTCGCTAAAGTACATTGTCGTAGCTCCAAGGTTTCCAGGACATACTGCAGCTGTTCGCCATTTAGCCTTTTGAGGATTGCACCACCCATTGTTGACAGCTTTTTGCAGGTGCATTTCTGCCAATTGCTTTGCTTTGCAGTTCCTGCGTGTACCCAGTAGATCTGACGCTGAAATCCCAGCTTTGAGGGGGACGCATCCTTTCCAGGGCTAGCGGCAGGAGCCTTGGAGCTCGTGAAATCATGGAGGGAGACAGCTGCCAGGTAGGAGCCATCAATATTTTTTTGTTAGATTGGGACTCCATTTCCTTCCTTTTATGAGGGATCCTAAGGAATGTACTCCCTACAGTAGCCGTGTTCCATTGGAGCCGCTACCTTATTTGGAGCTGTAGGTGTTTTTTTTTTCTCCAAGTTCAAAGAGTGTTAGAACTTTTAGGTATTTAGTGTTTTTGTTTAGTTTAGTGTGTAACAATTTAAAATATTTAACTCTTTCTAGTTGAGAGTGAGTTGTTCCCCGCCGGGGAATGTTGTTGTTGCTTATCCATTTGGTTGTTTGATTATTATTTGACTCTCTCTCGTTGAGAGTGTGTTGTTTCCCGTTGGGAAATTTTGTTATTAATGGTTAAGTCTTATCCCTGGACAGGTAATCCTTTCAATCGATAACGCAACAGGTAAACGTGTAGCGCATATGCTACCGCTTGTTTCAACTTCACTTGGTAGTTCCGGTAATGCAATTTTTTTTTATGAATTTTTTTTATACATATAATTCTAGCTATCTACGACTAGGATATACTCAATAAAAAACATGGAAGTAACTTAATTATTTTTTTATTAACTGAGACCTGAAAACTTTTGTTGATTTTGAGAGACTACCACTCTCGGGGCCCTGGGAGAGTTTGTCCTGGCTACTTGATAAAAACAGGCTAATGGTAGTTTCTAAGAATCCATGAGGCATATTCAGTTGAAAAATGAACCTCCTAGGCTGAAAACAGAAAAATCTGGAAAGAAAAGAAAAAGTGAGAAATTTTTTGTAAAAGAAAAAGCTACATGTGACAAAAATATTTTTTTCTAAAATAAATTATAAATTGAGACTGCTGAAAATTGTATAGAAAAAAATTTAATAATAGATAAATAAGATGATATATGAAAATCCTGGAATAAAAAAGTTAACTATTTTTTTTTTAAATTTCAAAAAAATAACTAGCGCTAATAATGAATTTTCCTCTTTTATAATCACACTATTCCAGTCTATGTGACCTATAATATCCACAAATTATTGCTAGAATTGTAGAAAATATTAAGATGAAACAGAAAATAAGGAATACTAACCATTCTGGGCTACATTCAGTGCATTTTGGGTTGAAAGATAACTAAAAACTGAAAAATTTTAAAAGAAAAGAAAAAGGGGGAAATTTTTAGTAACAAAAAAAAGTTACATGTGACAAAAATATTTTTTTCTAATATAAATTATGAACTAAGACTACTGAAAATTGTATACATAAAATTTGAATAATAGATAAATAAGATGGTATATGAAAATCCTGAAATCAGAAAAGTTAACTATTTTTTTTTTTTAATTTCAAAATAACTAGTGCCAATAATGAATTTTCCTCTTTCATATTTACACTATTCCAGTCTATGTGACCTATAATATCCGCAAATTATTGCTAGAATTGTAGAAAACTTTAAGATAAAACAGAAAATAATGAATACTAACCATTCTGTGATACATTAAGTGCAAAGTATCCTAATATGACGATGGCAAGAAGACGTTTTACAGTTGACACACAACAGCTTCGTCCTAGCTGTTGACGAACGAGGAAAGATATTGTGGCGGGATGTAAACAAAACAACCCCCACACCCTTGAATCTTACTTACTTACAATGGTCTCCACAAAACAAACTTTCCCCTTACGTTGTCAGCAGCGGGACTCTTGGACGAAAGGACAAAAATCAAAACAAAATATATCCTTAACACTATATTCTTAAATAAATAAATCAATAACCATCCACAATCAAATTACCAACACTTAAAACTAATCAAAACTTAACACCAAATAATATAATATATAATAACCAAAAGCACCATTCATATAACCCGCAAAAACCCTAACAGACTTAAGATTACCCCACACACCAAAACCAATATTTGTTTATGTGGGGACGTCGTTGTCCACACAAGGGCCAACAGTCCTTTTATAGCCCAACCCCACAACTCGGTTGCAACGCCACAATATGGCAACACTTGACACTCAGTGACAGTCAATACAAAATGTTTTAATTGATTTAGTCCGTGAGCGTAATCATCATCATCATCATCCTCATCGGTATCATCATCATCAACAGCAATCAGAAGTAAATTCGGTCCGGGTCGTCAACAAATAAATCAATCTGAGCAGTCCTATCAAGTTCTGTTATAGGCCAAGTCGTCAACAAACAATTTTACATTCAAGAAAACCTCTCCAAAGGAGGAATCACGGCATGCCAAAATAAGAAAAGAAAAACACTTATGAACACTCCTAACTAACTTAACTATCGCACTATAATCAAAGATAAACAATAAACTTTCTATCATTCACGAACGCGCCTAACAAAAATGAATAAAAACAGTACTTACTCCGAATATAAAAAAAACACTAAACAGCCGGCTTCCGAAGAACAAAAAAATAACAACCGACTCCTTCCACAGTCAGAGATCCAATGCTTTCGCCCAAGACATTCATCACCGCCTATCCTAGCTAAAAAATGTAAACAAACAACCTCAAATATACCAACAATCTTTCCAACAACCAATCATTCGCAAACTACCCTTGTTCTTCGGCGCGCACCGCGGACACACAAACATACGCACACACAACCACACATACTCTATCGCGCACGCGCAATCTAGCAAAACTAAAGCAAATGTAATTCTCTCTCTCTCTCTCTCCCTCTGACAAAACTAAAGCAAATAAACACTCTTTCTTTCTCTCTCCCTCTGACAAAACTAAAGCAAATAAAAACTTTCTTTCTTTCTTTCTCTGACAAAACTAAAGCAAATAAACACTCTTTCTTTCTCTTGCGGTTTGACAAAACTTGAGTAAATAAACACTCTCTCACTCACTCTCTCTCTCTCTCTCTCTCTCTCTCTCTCTCTCTCTCTCTCTCTCTCTCTCTCTCTCTCTCTCTCTCATTAATGACAAAGCTAAAGCAAATAAAATGTCTCAATTTAACATTACTAAAACAACACACTCTCTCTCTCTCTCTCTCTCTCTCTCTCTCTCTCTCTCTCTCTCTCTCTCTCTCTCTCTCTCTCTCTCTCTCTCTCTCTCTCTCGATTTGGCAAAACAAAAAAAATAAATTAAGATAAAATTAATCCTCCACATTCCTCCCCCCTTACTTTGCCAAATCCTCACACAACACTTACCTATTTTCTCATTACCCAGTCGCAATCAGGAACAGGGCCTCGGCTTCGGGTAACTGGGCCTTCATATACCTGCACTCTCTCATTCACTTCTTCCATGTCGTTTTCATTCAACGTACTATTACTATTCCCGTCTATGTTCTGTTCGTCTAAGATATCATTCACTATTTCATCTACCTCAGTTTCATCTGGCCCAAAAATCCCACTAATTTCTGTCAACAATTCATCCATTACATCTAAACCATTTTCTACTTTAACAAAAGAATCATTCATACTGCTTATCATTCTCCTATCTTTCATTCTCGTGTCCGTCATACGTTCTCTGTCTATTATGGATTACCGTATTTTTTTATTTTATTTTTATCAGCCTTGTTTCTACATTTATTTCTTTTATGCAAAATTAGTGTAAAAATTCTAGTTTATAAGGAGGTATTTGTAAATTTAAAGTTTTTTCTGTTGAAATGGTGGTTCAACCTCCTCCTCGCTCATTTTATAATTTGTAGGTGTCTAGTTAAATGCATTATTTTCTTTTCTGTATTTTCCGAGTCCTTGGGTGGAAAGAGACATCAGTGTTTACCAGTGAGGAACTCGTTCGCTAATGTACACAGTCGCAGCTCCAAGTTTTCCAGGACATACTGCAGCTGCTCGCCATTTAGCCTTTTGAGGATTGCACCACCCATTGTTGATGGCTTTTTGCAGGTGCATTTCTGCCACCTGCAGTGTTTTACAGTTCCTGCGTGTTCTCTTCCGCAGTCCGTAGAGCCGACGCTGAAATCCCGGCTTTGAGGTGGACTCGCGAGAGACGCCTCCCCTCGACGCATTGTCGCCAGGGCTAGCTGGACGAGCCTTGGAGCTCGTGGAATCATGTACGAAGTCCTCTGCCCCGTAGGAGTTATCAATATTTTTTTGTTAGATTGGGACTCCATTTCCTCCCTTTATGAGTGATCCCAAGGAGCTGTACTCCCTACAGTAGCAGTGTGCCGTTGGAGCTGCTACCTTATTTTGAGGTGTGGGTGTTGTTTTTCTCCAGCTTCAAAGAGTGTGAGAACTTTTAGGTATTTAGTGTTTCTGTTTAGTTCATTATTTAAAATATTGAACTCTATCTAGTTGAGAGTTTGTTGTTTCCCGCCTCAGAATGTTGTTATTGCTTACCCATTTGGTTGTTTAACTATTGTTTGAATGTATCTCAATGAAAGTGTGTTGTTTCCAGTTGGAGAACTTTGTTACTAATGGTTAGGTGTTAATATTTAATTATTACTATATTAAAATGTTCATGTAGTTATTTGTTAATCATTAATTGTTATATCTTTAGTGTTAAGTTGTTGAATTGTTTGGTAGTGACAAGGTTAGCTTTTCCAAAAATTGTTGTTAATGAATATTGTTAAGTTATCCTAAGTGTTTTCGCTACCACTGAACAATTTTATGAAGGATATTAATACCATCACTGTCCTCCCTATTCGTACAATAAGAACTTGCACCACGACCCGACAAGGGTAGTGACATATTTGGCGACCGTGACAGGATAGGGAGCTCAGGGTATCCGGTATTTTGGTCGGTGGAGCGACGCTCGGGTTGACTCTTCAATATTTATTTTTTTTGTGTGTGTGTTTTAGCATTGCCTTTCTCCTTGAATATTTTTTTTTGTTTTACAAAATGGAGGGATTTATTTTTGATCCAGCTGAATTTTTCTGGTCACCTGATTGCCTGAAGTATTTACCCTGCTAAGTAAGAAACGGTTAGTTGAATGTGATAAGTGGTTGGATCTTCTGCGGAAGACGGTAGACACCAGAGCAGAGATATAGGTTTTAGTTAAGGATAAATGAAAACAGGAGTTCGCTAAAGCTGAACATTCAGGGAGTGAGAGTGAGGTAATAGGTGATAGTGAGGAGAGTTCGAGTAAGGGTTTTGAAGAGGAAAAAATTAGTGTTAGGGCTGGTCTAACTCCGTTTGAGGACCCTCTTTTAGTAGGTACCATTTACAAGGGTACAGCAAATTTTCCACAGGTTACGGGTAATGTGTCCTTTAAATGCGTTTTTTTCTCCCCCCCCCTGATTCTGTACTTGTAAAATATCAGGCTCTTGTTAATGTGTTGGTGATTCCAAGGAGGGAAAGGAATGTAACCTTATTTGTAAACAGATAGAGTTGAAAAAAAATGGAGTTCGAGGAGAATGAGCGGGTAAGGCGTCGTGAGTTGCAGATGGGGAAATTAAATATAGAGATGGCTAGGTTGCAGGGGACCAATTTGATAAGTTTCCCTAAAAAGGACTACCAAGATAGGTTTAATATCGGTGCTGCACTAAAGTTGGTGCCGGCTTTTGACGAAAAGGATGTCCCTGAGTTCTTCAAGGCATTTGAGTGCGTGGTCTCCCGATTGTCTTGGCCCGCAGAAATGTGGACTGTATTAATACAGTGTAGGTTAGTGGGTAAGGCAATGCGGGTGTATAATGCCTTGGAGGAGTGAGTAGCTTGGGATTATCAGAGGGTAGAAGCCTTAACTTTAAAATCTTATGACTTGGTCCCTGAGGCCTACAGCCTCCGGTTTTGTAACTATACACAACACCCTGCACAGTCTTTCGTGGAGTTTGCCCGCGTCAAGGAGGAACAGTTCGACGACTGGCTGAAAAATCGTCAGATTGGCACTTTAGCTGCATTATGTGAGCTATTGCTCCTTGAGGAGTTTAAGAAGGCCTGTAGCAGGGAGTTGGGAATTCAACTGGAGGAGGTAAAAAGTGTGAAATTGAGTAGTGCCGCTCAGTTGGCAGATGAGTTTATATTGACTCATCAATCAGGTAGCGGTAGTTTTAGTTATAAAACTTTACATAATAAAACTTCTTTCTCCCCTAATAGTGGCACGAGAGGGGAAACCTCCTCATTGACTCCCCATATCAGCAAGAGTGATAATATTAATTTTAAATCTTTTTCAGGTGATAGGAACCTGGATAGAGTCCAAGGAGGTCCTCCTCCACCTAAAATTTTTACTAATAAAGACTTCCCAGGTGCGTGAAATAACAGGTACAATGGGAATAGAAGCTCAGGCCGTGAAGGAAGTTATTATTAGTGCAGCAAGCCCAGGCATTTCCTCGTGTAATTCAGACCGACTGTGGGACGAATTCCATGAGTAAGGTATTTAGGGGTAAGAGTGCTGAACTGGCCAGTCAGCACGTTACCGGCGTACCTTATCACCCGGAGAGTCAAGGAGTGGTGGAAAGGTTCCACCAAACCCTCAAGTCTGTCCTGAAGAAACATTGCTATGATCATGAGAGTGACTGGGATAAAGCTCTCCCTTTTGACCTCTTTGCTATCAGGAATCACCCTAACTCATCCACTGGTGTAGCTCCTTTCGGGTTGGTATTTGGGCACAAGGTCCGTGGACCATTGGAAATTGTTTTTGAAATGCTCAAGTCGAACTGGAAGGAGGAAGTAAATGTGAAAGGGTTTGTGGAAGACTTGAAGGGAAGAATTGTTAGTGCCTGGAAGCCAGCTAGGGAAAATTTGGAACAGTCCTAGTCAGTAATGACTTTGACAAAAAGGTAAAGGTACGGTCACTTGAACGTGGGGAGTTGGTTTTTGTGCTGAGTATGGACACAGATAGTTTTCTCGAACCAAGATATAAGGGCCCTTGGAAAGTTTTGAGGAAAGTGTCAGAGGTTAACTATGAAACTGAAGCTCGCGGTTCTAGCCGTAAATGTAGAATATTCCATGTTAATTGTTTCAAACCTTATATTGGTAAGCAAGGCGATCCATTAGCAATTATGTCTGAGCCTGTGTTTCGTAAGGTTTTTTAAGCCCTTAGGTCTGCAGGGTTAGTTTTTAATTTGGCTAAGTGCAAATTGGGTTAGGCCAAGGTCTGTTATCTGGGTCATGAGGTTGGTTTAGGTCAGTTGGCACCGAAACAAGCTAATCTCGAGGCCATTATATATTTGAAAAGGCCTGGTAATGTTTGAGAGGTAAGAAAAGTGCTGGGTATGACGGGTTATTACCAAAGATTTTTGCGTAATTACTCTGATCTTGCTCAGCCTCTTATTAGTTTATTAGAAAAAGGAGAAAAGTTCTGGTGGTTGGATCAGTGTGAAGAATCTTTTAGTAGACTTGAATAAGTGTTAATTACTAACCCCATTTTGACTTCCCCAGATTTTCAGAAGCCTTTTATTATAGCAATAGAGGCATTGGAGGTGTCCTTTTTCAGAGAAAGGAGGACAGTGTTCATCCTGTGTCTTACTATAATAAAAAGCTTCTGGTGGCTGAAAAACGTTACTCCACTATAGAAAAGAAAGCTCTTTCTTTTGTCCGAGCTCTTAACTATTTCAAGCTGTTAGTGACAGATTTTTCTTTCCCGATTGAGATATAGACGGATCACAATCCACTTGTTTTCATCGAGCGGAAGAAGGGAGCGAACCAGAGGATTTTGCGCTGGGCCCTTTTTCTGCAGGAATCTAATCTATTTATAAAACATGTTAAAGGGACTGACAACAAAATTCCTGAAACACTTTCTAGAAATTAATGTACTAGCTTGATCCTTCTCATACGCCGCCTTGCTCATTTCTGCGTTTAAGGTTGTATGAAAAAAAAAATTGTTAGGATGTAGTTCTGTTTAAAATATAGCTTTGTAGAAAAAGTTTAGGAGTTTTCTTTGAGTGGTATACACTCTAGTGTTTTCTAAAGATTCCCCTAAATTAATTATTGGTTTGTTCCGAAATACAAAGACTTTTGATTGCATATTATACATATGAATTTTTGGGCTATGGTGCCGGTGTATTGTAGGTTAAGGTGTATGTCTGTGGGCGTACTGGTAAGTTTATTTAGGTTTAGTTAGGTCTGTTACCATAAAGTTGGTGATTTTTGACAAAGTACAGTAATATTACATCTTTAAAATAATGATAAGCTATATGAAGCTCTTGGTTTGCATTTTTTTAGGGGTACTTTCTGTTTGGTGTTAGGTTTATTACGTATTAAAATAATGGTTCTTGCTTTACAGGTGCATTTCCATTTATATAGGAAAAAAAAAATTCTGTTTATTCTTTTTTTTTATTTTTTTTCTTCGGGGATGAAGGTATTATGGATTAACGTAATTTTTTATTTGATTTTTAATAACCTTGTTTCTACATTTATTTGTCTTATGTAAAATTAGTGTAAAAAATCTAGTTTATAATCCAGTGTTTGTAATTTTAAAGTTTTTTCTGTTGAAATGCTGGTTTAACCTCTTCCCGCTCATTTTATAATTTATACGTGTGTAGTTTAACGCTTTGTTTTCTTTTCTGTGTTTTGCGAGTCCTTGGATGGTAAGAGACACTGGTGTTTACCAGTGAGGAACTCTTTCGCTAAAGTACATTGTCGTAGCTCCAAGGTTTCCAGGACATACTGCAGCTGTTCGCCATTTAGCCTTTTGAGGATTGCACCACCCATTGTTGACAGCTTTTTGCAGGTGCATTTCTGCCAATTGCTTTGCTTTGCAGTTCCTGCGTGTACCCAGTAGATCTGACGCTGAAATCCCAGCTTTGAGGGGGACGCATCCTTTCCAGGGCTAGCGGCAGGAGCCTTGGAGCTCGTGAAATCATGGAGGGAGACAGCTGCCAGGTAGGAGCCATCAATATTTTTTTGTTAGATTGGGACTCCATTTCCTTCCTTTTATGAGGGATCCTAAGGAATGTACTCCCTACAGTAGCCGTGTTCCATTGGAGCCGCTACCTTATTTGGAGCTGTAGGTGTTTTTTTTTCTCCAAGTTCAAAGAGTGTTAGAACTTTTAGGTATTTAGTGTTTTTGTTTAGTTTAGTGTGTAACAATTTAAAATATTTAACTCTTTCTAGTTGAGAGTGAGTTGTTCCCCGCCGGGGAATGTTGTTGTTGCTTATCCATTTGGTTGTTTGATTATTATTTGACTCTCTCTCGTTGAGAGTGTGTTGTTTCCCGTTGGGAAATTTTGTTATTAATGGTTAAGTCTTATCCCTGGACAGGTAATCCTTTCAATCGATAACGCAACAGGTAAACGTGTAGCGCATATGCTACCGCTTGTTTCAACTTCACTTGGTAGTTCCGGTAATGCAATTTTTTTTTATGAATTTTTTTATACATATAATTCTAGCTATCTACGACTAGGATATACTCAATAAAAAACATGGAAGTAACTTAATTATTTTTTTATTAACTGAGACCTGAAAACTTTTGTTGATTTTGAGAGACTACCACTCTCGGGGCCCTGGGAGAGTTTGTCCTGGCTACTTGATAAAAACAGGCTAATGGTAGTTTCTAAGAATCCATGAGGCATATTCAGTTGAAAAATGAACCTCCTAGGCTGAAAACAGAAAAATCTGGAAAGAAAAGAAAAAGTGAGAAATTTTTTGTAAAAGAAAAAGCTACATGTGACAAAAATATTTTTTTCTAAAATAAATTATAAATTGAGACTGCTGAAAATTGTATAGAAAAAAATTTAATAATAGATAAATAAGATGATATATGAAAATCCTGGAATAAAAAAGTTAACTATTTTTTTTTTAAATTTCAAAAAAATAACTAGCGCTAATAATGAATTTTCCTCTTTTATAATCACACTATTCCAGTCTATGTGACCTATAATATCCACAAATTATTGCTAGAATTGTAGAAAATATTAAGATGAAACAGAAAATAAGGAATACTAACCATTCTGGGCTACATTCAGTGCATTTTGGGTTGAAAGATAACTAAAAACTGAAAAATTTTAAAAGAAAAGAAAAAGGGGGAAATTTTTAGTAACAAAAAAAAGTTACATGTGACAAAAATATTTTTTTCTAATATAAATTATGAACTAAGACTACTGAAAATTGTATACATAAAATTTGAATAATAGATAAATAAGATGGTATATGAAAATCCTGAAATCAGAAAAGTTAACTATTTTTTTTTTTTAATTTCAAAATAACTAGTGCCAATAATGAATTTTCCTCTTTCATATTTACACTATTCCAGTCTATGTGACCTATAATATCCGCAAATTATTGCTAGAATTGTAGAAAACTTTAAGATAAAACAGAAAATAATGAATACTAACCATTCTGTGATACATTAAGTGCAAAGTATCCTAATATGACGATGGCAAGAAGACGTTTTACAGTTGACACACAACAGCTTCGTCCTAGCTGTTGACGAACGAGGAAAGATATTGTGGCGGGATGTAAACAAAACAACCCCCACACCCTTGAATCTTACTTACTTACAATGGTCTCCACAAAACAAACTTTCCCCTTACGTTGTCAGCAGCGGGACTCTTGGACGAAAGGACAAAAATCAAAACAAAATATATCCTTAACACTATATTCTTAAATAAATAAATCAATAACCATCCACAATCAAATTACCAACACTTAAAACTAATCAAAACTTAACACCAAATAATATAATATATAATAACCAAAAGCACCATTCATATAACCCGCAAAAACCCTAACAGACTTAAGATTACCCCACACACCAAAACCAATATTTGTTTATGTGGGGACGTCGTTGTCCACACAAGGGCCAACAGTCCTTTTATAGCCCAACCCCACAACTCGGTTGCAACGCCACAATATGGCAACACTTGACACTCAGTGACAGTCAATACAAAATGTTTTAATTGATTTAGTCCGTGAGCGTAATCATCATCATCATCATCCTCATCGGTATCATCATCATCAACAGCAATCAGAAGTAAATTCGGTCCGGGTCGTCAACAAATAAATCAATCTGAGCAGTCCTATCAAGTTCTGTTATAGGCCAAGTCGTCAACAAACAATTTTACATTCAAGAAAACCTCTCCAAAGGAGGAATCACGGCATGCCAAAATAAGAAAAGAAAAACACTTATGAACACTCCTAACTAACTTAACTATCGCACTATAATCAAAGATAAACAATAAACTTTCTATCATTCACGAACGCGCCTAACAAAAATGAATAAAAACAGTACTTACTCCGAATATAAAAAAACACTAAACAGCCGGCTTCCGAAGAACAAAAAAATAACAACCGACTCCTTCCACAGTCAGAGATCCAATGCTTTCGCCCAAGACATTCATCACCGCCTATCCTAGCTAAAAAATGTAAACAAACAACCTCAAATATACCAACAATCTTTCCAACAACCAATCATTCGCAAACTACCCTTGTTCTTCGGCGCGCACCGCGGACACACAAACATACGCACACACAACCACACATACTCTATCGCGCACGCGCAATCTAGCAAAACTAAAGCAAATGTAATTCTCTCTCTCTCTCTCTCCCTCTGACAAAACTAAAGCAAATAAACACTCTTTCTTTCTCTCTCCCTCTGACAAAACTAAAGCAAATAAAAACTTTCTTTCTTTCTTTCTCTGACAAAACTAAAGCAAATAAACACTCTTTCTTTCTCTTGCGGTTTGACAAAACTTGAGTAAATAAACACTCTCTCACTCACTCTCTCTCTCTCTCTCTCTCTCTCTCTCTCTCTCTCTCTCTCTCTCTCTCTCTCATTAATGACAAAGCTAAAGCAAATAAAATGTCTCAATTTAACATTACTAAAACAACACACTCTCTCTCTCTCTCTCTCTCTCTCTCTCTCTCTCTCTCTCTCTCTCTCTCTCTCTCTCTCTCTCTCTCTCGATTTGGCAAAACAAAAAAAATAAATTAAGATAAAATTAATCCTCCACATTCCTCCCCCCTTACTTTGCCAAATCCTCACACAACACTTACCTATTTTCTCATTACCCAGTCGCAATCAGGAACAGGGCCTCGGCTTCGGGTAACTGGGCCTTCATATACCTGCACTCTCTCATTCACTTCTTCCATGTCGTTTTCATTCAACGTACTATTACTATTCCCGTCTATGTTCTGTTCGTCTAAGATATCATTCACTATTTCATCTACCTCAGTTTCATCTGGCCCAAAAATCCCACTAATTTCTGTCAACAATTCATCCATTACATCTAAACCATTTTCTACTTTAACAAAAGAATCATTCATACTGCTTATCATTCTCCTATCTTTCATTCTCGTGTCCGTCATACGTTCTCTTGCCTCATCTAACGAAAAACCACACACACTATAAGTATCATTCATACTCATCCAAGTTTCATCTGTATTAACCTCTTCCGCACGACGGGTCGAACGGGTGTCCCATCATTTTTGCCGTATATATTACGATGGGTCGAACGGGTGACCCAAGGTTATATTAAATCCCACAGAGACATAAAGAAAGTCGGAATGGCCACAATAGATTAGTTTTCCCTATTCGTAATGCCTGTGGTGCTCTTATTCGTCTACTATAGAAAATGGGATTTTCCAGAATAAAAGAAAACTGGGCATTCGTCTTTGTGGTAGCAGCATCACCAGCAGTCGCGCGGGAGTTGTTTGTTGGTGGCGGACATACGAACGTTTTCTGGTGTGTTTTTGCCTTTTTTGTGTTGATTTCATAATGTCTGACATTGAAATTTCGGACAGTGATGATTCATATCATCCAGATGGAGGATATGGGGGATTCAGACAGTGAAGACTATACGTCAATGGAGAGTGATATCCATGAAAGTGACGACGAATCATTCCTTTCTTTAGGTGGTGGATGGTCACGTGTTGATGTTTTTGCCGATAAGAGGCCTAACTCAGTACCTCCCCTAAGGCAGGCCTATAGTGGTGTGAATCCCAACCTTGGAATAAGCAGTGACTCATCAGTGATAGAGTGCGTGAAAAAATTCATCACAGGTGATATTGTAGCGCACATCGTGGAATGTTCAAATGAACGTGCGAAGCATTTTTTTGAAGAAAATCCTGAACTCAAAGGTAAAATAAACAGACTGAAATGGCATGAAATTACAGTGGGTGAATTGTATGTCTTTCTGGCTTTATATATATATACAGGACAGTGTAAATATAGTGAAATAAACCAGTATTGGACAAGGCAACCTTACGAACCAGGTGTTCATTTTTTTTGTTCATCTATCATGAGCAGAGATAGATATCTATCAATAATGAAATTTTTGAGATTTACCTTGCCAGAGACTGTAAACAAAAGGATGCCATCTACACGATTGGATACATTTCGTGAAAAGATTCTCGTGCCCATGATGGGAAATGTCGATCCAGGGAAAAATATCGCCATTGATGAAGCATTGGTATTATGGAAAGGACGACTTGGCTTTCGCCAATTTATAAAAACCAAACGTGCTCGCTTTGGCATAAAGGTTTTTGTCATGTGCAACAGTGAAAAAGAGTGGAGTGGATACTGCTACAATTTTCAAATCTATTATGGAAAAGAAACTAGTGACTCTTATGTTTTGCCAAATGTCCCTGGGGCTAATGAGTTGTCTATCAGTGAGAAAATAGTTGTGCATTTGGCAAACTCTGTCCTTGGGCAAGGACGTCACATTTTTGTAGATAGCTGGTATTCGAGTATTCGTTTGGCACACTTTTTGCTCACGCAAGAGACATTGATGACTGGCACCATTCGTCCTAACAGAGGAGTGCCAAATGAACTGAGAGGAGAAAAGTTGATAAACCATCAGGCATCATTTGTCAGGAAAGACAATACTTTGATTGTCAAATGGAATGATAAGAGGGAAGTGTATGTTATTTCCACTTGTTATGAATCAACATTATTTGTCGAAAAACAGCAAGTGTTGCCTGGTGGAAGGAAAATAAGTTTCAAAAAGCCTCACATGATAGAAAAATATAATGATTTTATGGGAGGTGTTGATAAAGCAGATCAGCTTTTGGAACCCATAGATCCAAGCCGCAAGTCTCTGGCATGGTTCAAGAAATTAGGATTGCATTTCATTATGCTTCTCATGCTAAACAGCTTCCTACTTTACAAGAATAAAGTGAACAAAAAAAGCACCATCAAGAGATTCATCCTGAAAGCTGTTGAAGAAATAATTGAGACTCACAGTCCAAAAGGAATTGAAGTGAGAGAGAAGTTTATTGCTGCGAACCCTAGAGCAGGCCGCAAAAGGAAGGTAGAGGAAGTAATTCATGCTTTTATCCAGGTTGCTCCTACACCAGGAGGCAATCAAAAACCCCGGAAGCGGTGCAGAGTATGCAAGGTCGAGAAAAAAACCAGGTATTGCTGCGATGGATGCCCCAAGAAACCAGGCATTTGTAGCATTGAGCATTTCAAGGAATGGCACAAAGATGTTGGTGGTGGTCCATCTACATCAAAATAAATGTGGTGTGTTGCATGTTTTTAAATAATGAATAAGTGAAAAAAATGAAGTGAAAAAAGTAAAAAAAAAAAAAAGAAAATGTATCAGAAAATTCTAATTGTACTTAGTAATAGTAAGGTAATTGCTTTTTTTGTAAATATCTGTATTTGTGTGAACAATGAAAATTTGTGTTCGTAAATAATAATAAGTGATTGTGCCACTTGAATATATATATATATGTATATATATAAATATATAATGATTGCTCAACATAATGCTACAAATGCCTCCATGAAATCCAGTCAACCAATTTGAAGGTAAATACCATTATGAATATTTTCGTTATTATGGTTATTGATTTTTTATTATATATATATATATATATATATATATATATATATATATATATATATATATATATATATATATATATATATATATATATATATATATATTACTTACACACGCATGTATATATATATATATATATATATATATATATATATATATATATATATATATATATATATATATATATATATACACACACACGCAAGCATACACACATACTTATATATATATATATATATATATATATATATATATATATATATATATATATATATATATATATATATATATATATTTCTTCAATAGGGTCTCCAAGGAATCCAGTCAGCTGAATTGAAGGTAAATAATGTTATGAATATTGTTGTTCCAATGGTTATCATTGATTTACATACACACATACATACATACATACATACATACATACACTTATATATATATATATATATATATATATATATATATATATATATATATATATATATATATATATATATATATTCTATATTCCTCAAAAAAGCTTTGTTTCGGTGAAGGAAAAGGGTTGTTATTTTATAATGGTTATCATTGCTATATATATTTTATATACTGTATATATATGTATGTTTGTATGCATGCATGTATGTATGTTTGTATGTATGTATGTACGTACCTGTATGTATGTATGTAGGTATGTATGTATGCATATATGTATGTATATACATACACATACATTATATGTGCACGTACATAAATACATACATATATCTTTTTTTTTCTCGGAGATTAGGGCTCTAGGCGATACTCCGTCAACAAAAACGAGTGTAGAAGTATACCTCTGCGGTCACTTGGAAAATACTTTGGGTAATCAACTTTTTCGCACAGAAAATGCATACGCATATACAAACATACATACACACACACACACAAACACACACATATATATATATATATATATATATATATATATGTATATATATATATATATATATATATATATATATATATATATATATATATATATATATATATATATATATATATATATATATATATATATATATATATATATATATATATATATATATATATATACAGTAGATTTACACTTGCATTTACATACCAAACATATATATGAAAACACAGTTGCGCATTAGTATATACATGAACATGTATGTGTACTTATACATGCATACGGACGGACACACGCACACGCATGCGCCCGCGCGCACACACATACACGCACACACACGCACACACACACACGTACACACACTTATACTAGTTGATAAATAGTTATATTTGATAATTGGCTGATTTCTGGTGCGTTTAAACGTGACGGAAAAAAGTCGGAATGCTTATATTGACGCTCTGGTGACATTTCGTGCGGAAGAGGTTAATACATTTATCTTCCATACTCACCTGTACATTTACACCCTTGTCCTGCTTATTCTGATTCCCGCCTACAACTACAAAATTTTCCCGCCTTTTATCCCCAGTAAAATTCTCAGACTTCTTTTTCCTTCCATACTCTACTAACACCAATTGCTTATCTTCTAAACCTAATGCCTCACACATACTCGGTTCATACTTGTTCGTTTTCAGCCATTTATTCATACCATTCTCCTGAATATATCTTGGTACCTCCTTCCATTTTCGCAACTGATTGTGGTGTGCCCTAACCTTTTCCACACTACCATCCACACTTACTTTACCTAAAACATAACTCAACCCACTAGAACCAACATCTAACACCTCATATGGACCTTCAAACTTATCACGTACCTTATTGACATTCATTCTTCCTTTTTCAATTACTTCTTTTAACACTTTCTCTCCCACTTTGTAGCTTTCAAATCTCTCATTTGCTTTCTTCCAAACATCTCTATCATTCTCGGACACACTCAATCTCGGTCTTACTATCTTTTCAAAATTCAACACAAACTTACACGGAGACATACCAGTACTCTTGTGCACCGTCGCATTATACGCCCACAACGCACGCCCAACATATAAATCCCAATCATTATCACATGCACTCATCATCCGCAAAATTTCTGTCAAGGTTCTTACAGTCCTTTCAGCCAAACCATTCGCACTTGGCATATACGGAGTCGAATACACATATTCAATGCCCCATTCTCTTAACATCTGCTCAAACTCCCATCCAACAAACTCCGGACCATTGTCACTTAACATTTTCGCAGGCTTACACACACTCATCGGCAACATCACTTGACTTACCATTCTCGCTACAGTCTCACTTCTTTTATTCTTGATGGGTACTGCATACGCAAACTTGCTCATATGATCGACCATGACAATCATTCCCACATGTCTCCTCGCAGTCACAGCAACGAAACACAATCAATCACAAACATCTCAAATGGCTCTTTCATACGTAACCTCAAAATAGGCGGACTTGCATGCATGCTCTGATACTTTCCCTTCTGACAATCCTCACAAGTAGTCGCTACATCCCTACAAATTTGACTCAACCCAGGCGTAAACAACCTCTCTCGCATGCATTCCCACAATTTATTCTTCCCCATATGCCCATACCTGTCATGCACTACCATACACATACTTACAGCCGCATGCATTGGAAATACAGGAACATATATATCTTCATCCATTCCCCTATGCAAAAAATACACAATATTCTTACAAACAATAAATCTTTTAACAACTTTCTTATACGCTTCCAAATCATACGGCCATTCTTCCACCCTTATACCATTTAAAATACATTCACGTAACCTATTTATCTCTAAACATTCACCTTGCATTTCTTCCACCTCTTCTTTGCTCAACAAATCATCTTCACTTTTTGCAATATCAATCATGCCAACAAAATTCGCCATGAATACACTGTTATCCTCAATTACTATTACCTTACAGCCATTCTTTGAAAGCAAACCCTTACCAACATCAACTGACACATGGTGCAACCTCAAAAAATCTATTCCCATCAAAAAGCAACTAGGCATTTCATTCTCTCCCATTACAATAAAATTATGTTCCACTTCCATACTCCCTAGTTTCATCTTCAACCTCACTTCTTCCCAAACAAGTAAACTTCCCTGACCTATTCCATGGATTCTCACACTCGTACACTGTCTTTTCACTTCCCAATTGTACCTCTCAATTTCCCTGATAACCGACTCATTTACTAATGACACTTGAGCACCCGTATCAATTAAACTACAATATTCATTCTCATTTATATTCACATATGTCATCATCCTTCCTTTTACACCATGCATGCATACATTTACTCTCCTTTCAATTCTGTCGCTCACTTCACCAATATGTTCATCATCATATTCACTGTCCTCTATACAGTCATATCTTAGATTAAGGTCACTTGCACCATTATCCTTCTCACTCAACAATTTGCAACATTCCTCATTACATTGCATCCTCAAGATATATTCCCTATCATTCTCCTTACATGCCCTATATTCCATCGGTCGATTCCATCCAAAATACAAATACACAGTTACACCATACAACATACTTACCACCATTAATATCTTTGATAATACTTCCCCTTCTAGTACACTACTCTCCTCCTCATATACCATTTCTTTTGACACTTCATTCATCACCCTTCTTTTAAGCTCGCTTACGCTACCCGGTATTTCCGTATTTAACCCCTCTTGTATTAACTTACTTAAACCCATTAGGATACACTTATATACCATATCTTCCCCTTCACAACTCTGCTCCACAACTAAACCTTCAGGCAACCTTTCAGAATTCTGATTACTCTCTTTATCTTCCATCCTCCCATGCATCCTCGACATCGCATCTGCTATCATATTCTTATTTCCCGGTACATATTCTAACCTAAAATCAAATTCATTCAAATCCTCTATGGTCCTAGCAACCCTTGCATTCACACACTCTTTCCTTATCATATACACTAGGGGTTGATGGTCAGTACGCACAATGAATTTTACACCATACAAAAATACTTTCAATGCTTTCACACAAAATCGTATTGCAGCCAATTCCCTGTCAATCGTCGAATACTTCCGCTCAGCTTTATTAAACGCTTTACTAACATACGCTATTACTCTCAATTGCTCTTCTCCATTTACTCTCTGCATTTGAACCAAACAACCACCCATACTAACCCCACTCGCATCCGTATACAACTCTAGCATATTCGCATTTTCACTGTAGTCTGGAAATGCCAAAGTGACGTCTTTCGCGGCCTCTTCCTTCAACCTTTCAAACGCTTCTATCATCCGATCATCCCATTTTAATTTTGTACTATTCCTTTTACCCGTCCATTCATTCAAAGGCTTCCCTATACCTGAACAATCTCTAACAAACTTGCGCCCAAACTCAACCAAACCAAGAAAACCTCGCAACTCACGCACAGTCCGGGGACGTGGAAATTCTCGCACCTTATTCACAAACTTGTCACTCTTCCTTATACCAGATTCACCCACTACATGCCCAAGAAATTCCACCTCCCTGGACAACCATGTACACTTCTCAAGCTTAATTTTCACACCAACTTCAATTAACCGCCTCAACACTGCCTCAAGCAACCGCATATGTTCCTCAACAGTCTCGCTCGCAATCAGAATATCCTCTATAAAAACATTCACCTTCTGTCGATCAAAACCAGCCAATACAACATTCATCGCTCTTTGGAAGGCAGCAGGTGCATTAGCAAGACCAAAACTCAACCTTTTAAATTGAAAGTGACAATTTGTACTTGAAAATGCGGTAATGGGCCTGCTCCCCTCTGCCAGAGGCATCTGGTAATAGCCACGCACCAAATCTAATTTAGTAAAAACTTTCATTCCATGCATCTTATAAACACAATCAGACACCACATTCATTGGAAAACGTTCTTTAACAGTCACCTCATTCACCTTCCTATAATCAATACACATGCGTAAACTTCCACCAGGCTTTCGTACAGGGACAAGAGGGCTATTCCAGGCACTCTCACTCCTTTCTATTACACCCATACGCTCTAATTCCTGACACTGCTCCTCTATCTCCTTGGCAATAGGCGGAGAAAAATGCCTGGGACGCTGATATATGGGGGTATCATCACTGAGAACTATTTTAAATTCTGGCAGGTCTGACCCCCCACAATCATCGTCACCGAGACTCATAACTCTCCGCTTATCCCATAACATCTTAAGCAATCGTTCCCCTTCGACCTCACTTATACTCTCATCTAACTTAATTCTTCCTTTCAACGTATCGTAATCCCAATCGTCATCGTTCTTTACCTTACCAGCCATTACCTGTCTCGCCTTAACATATCTTCCATCCTCTACATTAATCAGTGTATACATACATCCCATGCAATCGCCCTCACGTATTCCACGTACTCTCTTTCTCCTAACACTCGGCAACAACCTTACATACACCTGGGGTTCCTGCATATTCATAACACCATCATATATATACGCACTCGTTTTCACCAAATTACCTGCTTCCATACCTTCCACTACATATTCATCCTTGTCACTATTTGAAATTCCCAGACTGCTCGGCCATGCAACTTTTACACTAATAACCTCACCTTTCTTATCCGATAACTTTACACTTTCCTTTGCTACCAACTTCCACACCTTCGTACTCACTCTGCCGTCTTCCTTTAAATAAAATTCCCCACAAATATTACCTTTAACCTTTATTTCAATCATATTCACACTTGGATGTACAATCATACCACATTTTTTCAGAAATTTATACCCAAGCAGTACGTCATATTTCTCATTCGCTCCCTCAACCACGTAAAAATCATTATCCTCCATCATCAGCCCCCCAATCATAACATTTTCCCGCAACTTTCCTTGCACAGGCATACGCAAATTACCAATACCTTTTACTTCACCCTTACATCCCTTAAATTCACAAACCTCTCTTACCTTATCATATGCATTCCTAAACATTAAATTGACACCACAACCAGTATCAATCAAACCAACCAACTCTATACCATTAAAAATCATTTTCACACTCATGCAATCATGTGCTCTTTCTCCCATCACATCTTCATGCAACAAACCCTCACGAACATGCGTCACATTCACTCCCCACACACACGAGGACTCACCCAGCTGAACCCTCTGATTAATTAGTTTCCCGAACATCCTGGCTGACTTGATCCCTTATTCCTACAAACCGTAGCTACATGCCCATCTGCACCACATTCAGTACACTTACCCCGCGGCTCCTTGCACATTCTAGCATAATGACCATCCTTACCACAATTACCACAAATTACATTCATACGATTACTACGGCATCCACTCGCTATGTGCCCAATCATACCACACCGATAACACTTAACCACTTTCTCTTTCTTACAGTCGCTAATGTGATGCCCTGTCTCTCCACACCCGAAACATGCTCCTAATGCCCATCTACACTCGTTCTTTTTATGTCCTACCTTCCCACACCTATAACACCTCTCTTCATGGATACCACTACCTAACCTAACTTGCTGCGTACTAGCACTTCTATCTCTCCAAACTTGATTTCCCTGTCTAAACCCGTCATTTCTCGGCATGGGTATTCCTACATTACTCACCCTAACACTTCTATCTATTACACTATCAGCTTCCCTCATTGGCCCTCTCATAACAGCATCTCTAAAACTACCAAATTCTGGCACACATTCCTCCATTCCAGTTCTTACACTCACAGATTTACTTTCTTTCATACACCTATCCAACTCGTAATCCTCAACTATCTCTAAAATATCATCCCAAGTCAATCTCTCTCTAGTCCACCTCATTTTCTCCTTTCGTTTCAAATTAATAAACTCACACACACTCTCTGGTACTGTACCCAAAAACTTCTTCATTAGTTCCTTATTTTCATTTATTCCTTCGTCCCCATACTTCTTTCTAGCCAATGTTTCTAACCGACATACATACATCGAAATTGCTTCACCCACCTTCATTCGTGCTTCATCAAAATCATTTTTTCGCTTATACCTAACACTACCTTTCATACGTTTTACCTGTTCAATTATCCTCTTCTTTACACTTTCATACTCAACCTCTCCTACACTCATTATCACCCCATACATCGTCAACAAATATCCTGACAAAAATTCTCCCAACTCCCTAGCCCAAACTCTCTTACTATCCCCATACTTAGCCTGACAAAACTTTTCATATTCCCTAAAGAAGTCATATACATCCCTACTGCTATGTTCATTAAAACTTTCACACCTAGGTACCTCTCTCATAAACACTGTCTTACAAACTTCCTCTACTTCATTCTCACTACTATCTTCACTGTCTACTCCCTTCTTGTTGCCTTCTCCTTCATTTGAATACAATGAATCTAGTTCTACACTCAAAGTCCTATCTTTAACTATTCCCTTCTTACCCTTTTTCTTACTTACCACCTTCACCCATTCATGATCCTCCTCACTCACACCCTGACCTTTCTTCTTTTCTTTCTTCACATTATCTTTACCTTTCTTCTCAGTCTTCCTATCACCCTTCGTTCCAATCTTACTATGTCTAGGCCCTTTACCTTCAATATCACTATCACTACCTTCCCCATTATCACTTACCCTATCCTCTTCCACCATCAACCCATTACCAGAAGCAGAAGCTACTCCTCCGACTGCACCTTCACCTATGACAGTTTTCATCATCCCCATGACTTGCCCCATCATAGTTTCCATTCGCTTCTCATTTTCTCGCATCCTCATCTCAACACCTTCTTCCACTCTCTCTACAGTTCCCTTTAACTCAATAAGCTCCTTCTGCATCGCCGCATTCTCCCAGTTCAACCTCTCATTCTCTACTAGCAACCTCTCTTTCTCAACTATCCACATCTGCTCCCGTTCTTTATAATGCCGCAATTCCTCCTCCAAAGCCTCGTATTTACCTTCCATTTTTCTTCAACCTTAATCCTAATTCCGTCCTTCGTCAAAGAGTCCAGCTTCAATCCCACCTCTATTGTCCCTTTACTTTCAGTCCCTGTTCGGGCGCCAAAATTATGTGGCGGGATGTAAACAAAACAACCCCCACACCCTTGAATCTTACTTACTTACAATGGTCTCCACAAAACAAACTTTCCCCTTACGTTGTCAGCAGCGGGACTCTTGGACGAAAGGACAAAAATCAAAACAAAATATATCCTTAACACTATATTCTTAAATAAATAAATCAATAACCATCCACAATCAAATTACCAACACTTAAAACTAATCAAAACTTAACACCAAATAATATATATAATAACCAAAAGCACCATTCATATAACCCGCAAAAACCCTAACAGACTTAAGATTACCCCACACACCAAAACCAATATTTGTTTATGTGGGGACGTCGTTGTCCACACAAGGGCCAACAGTCCTTTTTATAGCCCAACCCCACAACTCGCTTGCAACGCCACAATATGGCAACACTTGACACTCAGTGACAGTCAATACAAAATGTTTTAATTGATTTAGTCCGTGAGCGTAATCATCATCATCATCATCCTCATCGGTATCATCATCATCAACAGCAATCAGAAGTAAATTCGGTCCGGGTCGTCAACAAATAAATCAATCTGAGCAGTCCTATCAAGTTCTGTTATAGGCCAAGTCGTCAACAAACAATTTTACATTCAAGAAAACCTCTCCAAAGGAGGAATCACGGCATGCCAAAATAAGAAAAGAAAAACACTTATGAACACTCCTAACTAACTTAACTATCGCACTATAATCAAAGATAAACAATAAACTTTCTATCATTCACGAACGCGCCTAACAAAAATGAATAAAAACAGTACTTACTCCGAATATAAAAAAACACTAAACAGCCGGCTTCCGAAGAACAAAAAAATAACAACCGACTCCTTCCACAGTCAGAGATCCAATGCTTTCGCCCAAGACATTCATCACCGCCTATCCTAGCTAAAAAATGTAAACAAACAACCTCAAATATACCAACAATCTTTCCAACAACCAATCATTCGCAAACTACCCTTGTTCTTCGGCGCGCACCGCGGACACACAAACATACGCACACACAACCACACATACTCTATCGCGCACGCGCGATCTAGCAAAACTAAAGCAAATGAAATTCTCTCTCTCTCTCTCTCTCCCTCTGACAAAACTAAAGCAAATAAACACTCTTTCTTTCTCTCTCCCTCTGACACAACTAAAGCAAATAAACACTCTTTCTTTCTCTTGCGGTTTGACAAAACTTGAGTAAATAAACACTCTCTCACTCACTCTCTCTCTCTCTCTCTCTCTCTCTCTCTCTCTCTCTCTCTCTCTCTCTCTCTCTCTCTCTCTCTCTCATTAATGACAAAGCTAAAGCAAATAAAATGTCTCAATTTAACAATACTAAAACAACACACTCTCTCTCTCTCTCTCTCTCTCTCTCTCTCTCTCTCTCTCTCTCTCTCTCTCTCTCTCTCTCTCTCTCTCTCTCTCGATTTGGCAAAACAAAAAAATAAATTAAAATAAAATTAATCCTCCACATTCCTCCCCCCTTACTTTGCCAAATCCTCACACAACACTTACCTATTTTCTCATTACCCAGTCGCAATCAGGAACAGGGCCTCGGCTTCGGGTAACTGGGCCTTCATATACCTGCACTCTCTCATTCACTTCTTCCATGTCGTTTTCATTCAACGTACTATTACTATTCCAGTCTATGTTCTGCTCGTCTAAGATATCATTCACTATTTCATCTACCTCAGTTTCATCTGGCCCAAAAATCCCACTAATTTCTGTCAACAATTCATCCATTACATCTAAACCATTTTCTACTTTAACAAAAGAATCATTCATACTGCTTATCATTCTCCGATCTTTCATTCTCGTGTCCGTCATACGTTCTCTTGCCTCATCTAACGAAAAACCACACACACTATAAGTATCATTCATACTCATCCAAGTTTCATCTGTATTAATACATTTATCTTCCATACTCACCTGTACATTTACACCCTTGTCCTGCTTATTCTGATTCCCGCCTACAACTACAAAATTTTCCCGCCTTTTATCCCCAGTAAAATTCTCAGACTTCTTTTTCCTTCCATACTCTATTAACACCAATTGCTTATCTTCTAAACCTAATGCCTCACACATACTCGGTTCATACTTGTTCGTTTTCAGCCATTTATTCATACCATTCTCCTGAATATATCTTGGTACCTCCTTCCATTTTCGCAACTGATTGTGGTGTGCCCTAACCTTTTCCACACTACCATCCACACTTACTTTACCTAAAACATAACTCAACCCACTAGAACCAACATCTAACACCTCATATGGACCTTCAAACTTATCACGTACCTTATTGACATTCATTCTTCCTTTTTCAATTACTTCTTTTAACACTTTCTCTCCCACTTTGTAGCTTTCAAATCTCTCATTTGCTTTCTTCCAAACATCTCTATCATTCTCGGACACACTCAATCTCGGTCTTACTATCTTTTCAAAATTCAACACAAACTTACACGGAGACATACCAGTACACTTGTGCACCGTCGCATTATACGCCCACAACGCACGCCCAACATATAAATCCCAATCATTATCACATGCACTCATCATCCGCAAAATTTCTGTCAAGGTTCTTACAGTCCTTTCAGCCAAACCATTCGCACTTGGCATATACGGAGTCGAATACACATGTTCAATGCCCCATTCTCTTAACATCTGCTCAAACTCCCATCCAACAAACTCCGGACCATTGTCACTTAACATTTTCGCAGGCTTACACACACTCATCGGCAACATCACTTGACTTACCATTCTCGCTACAGTCTCACTTCTTTTATTCTTGATGGGTACTGCATACGCAAACTTGCTCATATGATCGACCATGACAATCATTCCCACATGTCTCCTCGCAGTCACAGCAACGAAACACAATCAATCACAAACATCTCAAATGGCTCTTTCATACGTAACCTCAAAATAGGCGGACTTGCATGCATGCTCTGATACTTTCCCTTCTGACAATCCTCACAAGTAGTCGCTACATCCCTACAAATTTGACTCAACCCAGGCGTAAACAACCTCTCTCGCATGCATTCCCACAATTTATTCTTCCCCATATGCCCATACCTGTCATGCACTACCATACACATACTTACAGCTGCATGCATTGGAAATACAGGAACATATATATCTTCATCCATTCCCCTATGCAAAAAATACACAATATTCTTACAAACAATAAATCTTTTAACAACTTTCTTATACGCTTCCAAATCATACGGCCATTCTTCCACCCTTATACCATTTAAAATACATTCACGTAACCTATTTATCTCTAAACATTCACCTTGCATTTCTTCCACCTCTTCTTTGCTCAACAAATCATCTTCACTTTTTGCAATATCAATCATGCCAACAAAATTCGCCATGAATACACTGTTATCCTCAATTACTATTACCTTACAGCCATTCTTTGAAAGCAAACCCTTACCAACATCAACTGACACATGGTGCAACCTCAAAAAATCTATTCCCATCAAAAAACAACTAGGCATTTCATTCTCTCCCATTACAATAAAATTATGTTCCACTTCCATACTCCCTAGTTTCATCTTCAACCTCACTTCTTCCCAAACAAGTAAACTTCCCTGACCTATTCCATGGATTCTCACACTCGTACACTGTCTTTTCACTTCCCAATTGTACCTCTCAATTTCCCTGATAACCGACTCATTTACTTATGACACTTGAGCACCCGTATCAATTAAACTACAATATTCATTCTCATTTATATTCACATATGTCATCATCCTTTCTTTTACACCATGCATGCATACATTTACTCTCCTTTCAATTCTGTCGCTCACTTCACCAATATGTTCATCATCATATTCACTGTCCTCTATACAGTCATATCTTAGATTAAGGTCACTTGCACCATTATCCTTCTCACTCAACAATTTGCAACATTCCTCATTACATTGCATCCTCAAGATATATTCCCTATCATTCTCCTTACATGCCCTATATTCCATCGGTCGATTCCATCCAAAATACAAATACACAGTTACACCATACAACATACTTACCACCATTAATATCTTTGATAATACTTCCCCTTCTAGTACACTACTCTCCTCCTCATATACCATTTCTTTTGACACTTCATTCATCACCCTTCTTTTAAGCTCGCTTACGCTACCCGGTATTTCCGTATTTAACCCCTCTTGTATTAACTTACTTAAACCCATTAGGATACACTTATATACCATATCTTCCCCTTCACAACTCTGCTCCACAACTAAACCTTCAGGCAACCTTTCAGAATTCTGATTACTCTCTTTATCTTCCATCCTCCCATGCATCCTCGACATCGCATCTGCTATCATATTCTTATTTCCCGGTACATATTCTAACCTAAAATCAAATTCATTCAAATCCTCTATGGTCCTAGCAACCCTTGCATTCACACACTCTTTCCTTATCATATACACTAGGGGTTGATGGTCAGTACGCACAATGAATTTTACACCATACAAAAATACTTTCAATGCTTTCACACAAAATCGTATTGCAGCCAATTCCCTGTCAATCGTCGAATACTTCCGCTCAGCTTTATTAAACGCTTTACTAACATACGCTATTACTCTCAATTGCTCTTCTCCATTTACTCTCTGCATTTGAACCAAACAACCACCCATTCTAACCCCACTCGCATCCGTATACAACTCTAGCATATTCGCATTTTCACTGTAGTCTGGAAATGCCAAAGTGACGTCTTTCGCGGCCTCTTCCTTCAACCTTTCAAACGCTTCTATCATCCGATCATCCCATTTTAATTTTGTACTATTCCTTTTACCCGTCCATTCATTCAAAGGCTTCCCTATACCTGAACAATCTCTAACAAATTTGCGCCCAAACTCAACCAAACCAAGAAAACCTCGCAACTCACGCACAGTCCGGGGACGTGGAAATTCTCGCACCTTATTCACAAACTTGTCACTCTTCCTTATACCAGATTCACCCACTACATGCCCAAGAAATTCCACCTCCCTGGACAACCATGTACACTTCTCAAGCTTAATTTTCACACCAACTTCAATTAACCGCCTCAACACTGCCTCAAGCAACCGCATATGTTCCTCAACAGTCTCGCTCGCAATCAGAATATCATCTATAAAAACATTCACCTTCTGTCGATCGAAACCAGCCAATACAACATTCATCGCTCTTTGGAAGGCAGCAGGTGCATTAGCAAGACCAAAACTCAACCTTTTAAATTGAAAGTGACAATTTGTACTTGAAAATGCGGTAATGGGCCTGCTCCCCTCTGCCAGAGGCATCTGGTAATAGCCACGCACCAAATCTAATTTAGTAAAAACTTTCATTCCATGCATCTTATAAACACAATCAGACACCACATTCATTGGAAAACGTTCTTTAACAGTCACCTCATTCACCTTCCTATAATCAATACACATGCGTAAACTTCCATCAGGCTTTCGTACAGGGACAATAGGGCTATTCCAGGCACTCTCACTCCTTTCTATTACACCCATACGCTCTAATTCCTGACACTGCTCCTCTATCTCCTTGGCAATAGGCGGAGAAAAATGCCTGGGACGCTGATATATGGGGGTATCATCACTGAGAACTATTTTAAATTCTGGCAGGTCTGACCCCCCACAATCATCGTCACCGAGACTCATAACTCTCCGCTTATCCCATAACATCTTAAGCAATCGTTCCCCTTCGACCTCACTTATACTCTCATCTAACTTAATTCTTCCTTTCAACGTATCGTAATCCCAATCGTCATCGTTCTTTACCTTACCAGCCATTACCTGTCTCGCCTTAACATATCTTCCATCCTCTACATTAATCAGTGTATACATACATCCCATGCAATCGCCCTCACGTATTCCACGTACTCTCTTCCTCCTAACACTCGGCAACAACCTTACATACACCTGGGGTTCCTGCATATTCATAACACCATCATATATATACACACTCGTTTTCACCAAATTACCTGCTTCCATACCTTCCACTACATATTCATCCTTGTCACTATTTGAAATTCCCAGACTGCTCGGCCATGCAACTTTTACACTAATAACCTCACCTTTCCTACCCGATAACTTTACACTTTCCTTTGCTACCAACGGCACTCCCTTCCACACCTTCGTACTCACTCTGCCGTCTTCCTTTAAATAAAATTCCCCACAAATATTACCTTTAACCTTTATTTCAATCATATTCACACTTGGATGTACAATCATACCACATTTTTTCAGAAATTTATACCCAAGCAGTACGTCATATTTCTCATTCGCTCCCTCAACCACGTAAAAATCATTATCCTCCATCATCAGCCCCCCAATCATAACATTTTCCCGCAACTTTCCTTGCACAGGCATACGCAAATTACCAATACCTTTTACTTCACCCTTACATCCCTTAAATTCACAAACCTCTCTTACCTTATCATATGCATTCCTAAACATTAAATTGACACCACAACCAGTATCAATCAAACCAACCAACTCTATACCATTAAAAATCATTTTCACACTCATGCAATCATGTGCTCTTTCTCCCATCACATCTTCATGCAACAAACCCTCACGAACATGCATCACATTCACTTCCCACACACACGAGGACTCACCCAGCTGAACCCTCTGATTAATTAGTTTCCCGAACATCCTGGCTGACTTGATCCCTTATTCCTACAAACCCTAGCTACATGCCCATCTGCACCACATTAAGTACACTTACCCCGCAGCTCCTTGCACATTCTAGCATAATGACCATCCTTACCACAATTACCACAAATTACATTCATACGATTACTACGGCATCCACTCGCTATGTGCCCAATCATACCACACCGATAACACTTAACCACTTTCTCTTTCTTACAGTCGCTAATACGATGCCCTGTCTCTCCACACCCGAAACATGCTCCTAATGCCCATCTACACTCGTTCTTTTTATGTCCTACCTTCCCACACCTATAACACCTCTCTTCATGGATACCACTACCTAACCTAACTTGCTGCGTACTAGCACTTCTATCTCTCCAAACTTGATTTCCCTGTCTAAACCCGTCATTTCTCGGCATGGGTATTCCTACATTACTCACCCTAACACTTCTATCTATTACACTATCAGCTGCCCTCATTGGCCCTCTCATAACAGCATCTCTAAAACTACCAAGTTCTGGCACAAATTCCTCCATTCCAGTTCTTACACTCACAGATTTACTTTCTTTCATACACCTATCCAACTCGTAATCCTCAACTATCTCTAAAATATCATCCCAAGTCAATCTCTCTCTAGTCCACCTCATTTTCTCCTTTCGTTTCAAATTAATAAACTCACACACACTCTCTGGTACTGTACCCAAAAACTTTTTCATTAGTTCCTTATTTTCATTTATTCCTTCGTCTCCATACTTCTTTCTAGCCAATGTTTCTAACCGACATACATACATCGAAATTGCTTCACCCACCTTCATTCGTGCTTCATCAAAATCATTTTTTCGCTTATACCTAACACTACCTTTCATACGTTTTACCTGTTCAATTATCCTCTTCTTTACACTTTCATACTCAACCTCTCCTACACTCATTATCACCCCATACATCGTCAACAAATATCCTGACAAAAATTCTCCCAACTCCCTAGCCCAAACTCTCTTACTATCCCCATACTTAGCCTGACAAAACTTTTCATATTCCCTAAAGAAGTCATATACATCCCTACTGCTATGTTCATTAAAACTTTCACACCTAGGTACCTCTCATAAACACTGTCTTACAAACTTCCTCTACTTCATTCTCACTACTATCTTCACTGTCTACTCCCTTCTTGTTGCTTTCTCCTTCATTTGAATACAATGAATCTAGTTCTACACTCAAAGTCCTATCTTTAACTATTCCCTTCTTACCCTTTTTCTTACTTACCACCTTCACCCATTCATGATCCTCCTCACTCACACCCTGACCTTTCTTCTTTTCTTTCTTCACATTATCTTTACCTTTCTTCTCAGTCTTCCTATCACCCTTCGTTCCAATCTTACTATGTCTAGGCCCTTTACCTTCAATATCACTATCACTACCTTCCCCTTTATCACTTACCCTATCCTCTTCCACCATCAACCCGTTACCAGAAGCAGAAGCTACTCCTCCGACTGCACCTTCACCTATGACAGTTTTCATCATCCCCATGACTTGCCCCATCATAGTTTCCATTCGCTTCTCATATTCTCGCATCCTCATCTCAACACCTTCTTCCACTCTCTCTACAGTTCCCTTTAACTCAATAAGCTCCTTCTGCATCGCCGCATTCTCCCAGTTCAACCTCTCATTCTCTACTAGCAACCTCTCTTTCTCAACTATCCACATCTGCTCCCGTTCTTTATAATGCCGCAATTCCTCCTCCAAAGCCTCGTATTTACCTTCCATTTTTCTTCAACCTTAATCCTAATTCCGTCCTTCGTCTAAGAGTCCAGCTTCAATCCCACCTCTATTGTCCCTTTACTTTCAGTCCCTGTTCGGGCGCCAAAATTATGTGGCGGGATGTAAACAAAACAACCCCTACACCCTTGAATCTTACTTACTTACAATGGTCTCCACAAAACAAACTTTCCCCTTACGTTGTCAGCAGCGGGACTCTTGGACGAAAGGACAAAAATCAAAACAAAACATATCCTTAACACTATATTCTTAAATAAATAAATCAATAACCATCCACAATCAAATTACCAACACTTAAAACTAATCAAAACTTAACACCAAATAATATAATATATAATAACCAAAAGCACCATTCATATAACCCGCAAAAACCCTAACAGACTTAAAATTACCCCACACACCAAAACCAATATTTGTTTATGTGTGGACGTCGTTGTCCACACAAGGGCCAACAGTCCTTTTATAGCCCAACCCCACAACTCGCTTGCAACGCCACAATATGGCAACACTTGACACTCAGTGACAGTCAATACAAAATGTTTTAATTGATTTAGTCCGTGAGCGTAATCATCATCATCATCATCCTCATCGGTATCATCATCATCAACAGCAATCAGAAGTAAATTCGGTCCGGGTCGTCAACAAATAAATCAATCTGAGCAGTCCTATCAAGTTCTGTTATAGGCCAAGTCGTCAACAAACAATTTTACATTCAAGAAAACCTCTCCAAAGGAGGAATCACGGCATGCCAAAATAAGAAAAGAAAAACACTTATGAACACTCCTAACTAACTTAACTATCGCACTATAATCAAAGATAAACAATAAACTTTCTATCATTCACGAACGCGCCTAACAAAAATGAATAAAAACAGTACTTACTCCGAATATAAAAAAAACACTAAACAGCCGGCTTCCGAAGAACAAAAAAATAACAACCGACTCCTTCCACAGTCAGAGATCCAATGCTTTCGCCCAAGACATTCATCACCGCCTATCCTAGCTAAAAAATGTAAACAAACAACCTCAAATATACCAACAATCTTTCCAACAACCAATCATTCGCAAACTACCCTTGTTCTTCGACGCGCACCGCGGACACACAAACATACGCACACACAACCACACATACTCTAGCAAAACTAAAGCAAATGAAATTCTCTCTCTCTCTCTCTCCCTCTGACAAAACTAAAGCAAATAAACACTCTTTCTTTCTCTCTCCCTCTGACAAAACTAAAGCAAATAAACACTCTTTCTTTCTCTCTCTCTCTGACAAAACTAAAGCAAATAAACACTCTTTCTTTCTCTTGCGGTTTGACAAAACTTGAGTAAATAAACATCTCTCTCTCTCTCTCTCTCTCTCTCTCTCTCTCTCTCTCTCTCTCTCTCTCTCTCTCTCTCTCTCTCTCTCATTAATGACAAAGCTAAAGCAAATAAAATGTCTCAATTTAACAATACTAAAACAACACTCTCTCTCTCTCTCTGTCTCTCTCTCTCTCTCTCTCTCACTCTCTCTCTCTCTCTCTCTCTCTCTCGATTTGGCAAAACAAAAAAAATAAATTAAAATAAAATTAATCCTCCACATTATGGCATCTTTTTCGCTTTTCTGTCTTCATGGCACCTTTCTCTTGTTGCCTGGGGAGCTGTTGGACGGGACCAAATACACATTGGATACATATTGCAAGATCAATTTGAAGATGAGTCCGGATGAGACTGTAGTATGACAAAGGACAACATAAATCCAACTCCAATTTTATCCCAAACTGACATTGTGTGGCATCTCTGAAGTTACGTCTGTTGGAATATAATTTGAATGCATTACTCACAATAATATTCAGAATGCCATAAAACAGACATAATGGCCATCTCCTTGTCTTTCGACTGCAAGATGTTGACGCACACATTTGGTTGAAGGTGTCCACTCCCCCTTTGCTTGCATTGTAAAACATATGAATTTGAGCTTTCTTTCCCTCGACGATGGTTGGCCTATGGTGAACTGTAGATGACAGCGGAATCCTCTTGGTTGTGTTGACTTTCTGGCAGAGCACTGTTACTTATCTTCATAGTTGTATACGGGCACTGAATTGCTAAGGTTAATCTTCGCGTCCATAATTTCCTGTGGTACTTAAGGTTTTGGTCTGATTGTCTCGACTAAATGCATGGAGGCTTCTTTCAGCTTGCGGGCTAAGGGCACAGATATAAACCAATAATCAGTAGTTACTACACGCACTGAACCCTGGAATGGCCTGATTAGTTTTCAAGTGAAGAACTCTCCGAGTGTGCCAATTTTCACTTTGTCTGTCATAGTCCCTTTTCCATGGTATGGCATTGCATTACACATGTAATGTCTATCTGCATCATCAAAATCATATATACAAAATCCAACACACAGAAATAGAGTCTATATATATATATATATATATATATATATATATATATATATATATATATATATATATATATATATATATATATATATATATATATATATATATATATATATATATTTGGGCTCAGCCATGTCATCCTGATGGAAGGTTCCTTTAGGCAGCTTTCTAAGGGATATTTAGCTACAGTGATACTCCCAGAGAATTGACCACAGGTCTCTAGAATTCTAACTCCTGGAGCGATTATCCTTAAAATAACTCTTAAGGATATCTTATAATATCAGGGGACATATTTCTTGTTACGACACATGGCAGTTTTCACCCCGAATAGAGTTTTCGCTCTGAGGGGGAAGAGTAGCAAAATTGAAGGGGAGACGTCATCAAGTTTACCCAGTGGATCCCCTTCCCATACTACTACGGTGAGCTTTTCCTTCTGTAGTGGCGAATTAAACATGGTGTATCTCCTGACTTCTCTCGGTTTTGTTACTATTTCAAAGAATATTACTATGCAATCTCCAGCATCTTCATCCTCTGAAAAGTTGAGTATTTAATCTTTCCTGTGTATAATTTTTGGCTCCCTTCTCACAGTTTAATTAGCATAATTTAGATGTGTTAAGTGTAGCAGAGCCTTCACCGAGGGCGGCCAGTTTGGACCGCTGTCGTACGCCATAAATGCGAGATCCCGACTCGAGTTAGGCTAGCCTGACGCGTTTTAGTATACTTTAGTAGCGTTATCCCCGTTTATCTTCTTGTATCGTTTTATTAATTCAACCGGAGATAGCACATCTCGTAGAATTGCTAGCATAATTCGATGCTTGTCTCTTTTAGAGATTTAAGGATAAACCCTTCCTCCCCTCTGAGTGCCGCCATTAGGCGGCAACACTATCTTTCGTGTTGCCATAGAGTAGAATACTCCGGCTTGACTGAGATAGTGTTTCTGTCTATCCTCTTTGCCGGTGAGTATCCCAGCTTTGAAATACGACAGTAACTCAGAGTATTCAGTCTTGTTGTCGGCAACTCTACCGATGGGGGATTTGTCATTCCCTTGCCGGTTACACAGTTGCCGGCATAGGAAGCCCGGCTTCCCTAGTTCACAACCGAAAGTGGTAGTACAGTTGCCGCCACCTTCTCCCTTGTGGTCTAGAAGACATATCTTATATCCGGCAATGTCTTAGGCTTAGGAATCCTTATTCTTCTGCCGCCCAAGACGGTGCCAGCATAGGAAACTATGTTTCCTTGTTTCGCTGCCGACAGTAGGAGGCATACTTGCCGCCTTCTTTCTATGCAAAATATAAGACCCTTTCCTTTCCCCTTCTGTCCTTTAGTGATGGCCTAGCCGTCACAACATTTGTGGCCGGTATTCTACAATCTACCCGCTTGCCGGGCTGATCACGATGCCAGCCGCGCTCCTACAAAGGCGGCTAGATTGCCACTTTGATCTTCCCCCTAATGGTAGCAAGGCTCCGGGGAAGGTTGTGCCGGCCATGGCGGCTGCCAGTGGAACACCCTATATAACTTTGAATATCCTTCAGTCCTCTCTTGAACTGCCATCCACAAACCCTGGAACCGGCAGTGCAGCCGGCAACAGATATTGTGGCTGGATGGAAGCTAGCATTATTACATTCTTTCCCCTTCCATTTGAATCCTCATTCTGGAAAGAAGGCAGTAGAGACAGTAGTCCCTACAATCCTAACTACCGTACTAAACTATAATAATATGTTAGCCCTTCTCTAGAGTCTTCCTCTCTCTCTGTCGGCTAGTGCCGTCAGGTACTAGCCTAGCCGGTAGTACGTCGGCAGAACTACAGTATAAGACTATACAGTAGCCAGTACTCCTGCAGATATGATATACAGTAGTATGATTTCCAACATATTTTGTGTATCCTTTCACAGTCCATTGATGAGACCGCTAAATAATGTTAAGTGAAGTATTCCTTCAAAGTTCTGATGTATCCTAGATCATCAGAACATAAATATCTTTACCCTACAGT
>NC_090753.1:40402521-40407521 GCF_036898095.1 Palaemon carinicauda | reverse complement strand
CTCAGGGATATGACCAATATCGCTCGCCTTCAACCTGCCGCAGATGGCTCTCCTCGTGAGGTGAACCTACTTTGTGCCCTTTGGATACGCCGTTTACCCGGACCTATACGCGTTGCCATACCCGATGTCGATAGTTTACCCATAAAAGACTTGATGACCAAGGCCGACGCCCTTATGGACAGCCACTTCAAGACCTCCATCAACGCCTCCACCCCTGACGAAGAGGATGCCCATTCAACGTCAACCGAAGCTGACATGAATGCCGTAGCACATACACGCCCACACCGTGACGTGCCGAAGCGGAGACAAAGCCACCCACCACCCACCAATCGCCTCGCTGCCCCCAACAAATGACTTCTACAGCCACTTACTACCTCCCATCCGCCACAGTTTTGCTACTACCACTTCAGATTCGGGGCAACTGCGAAGAAATGGGCCGAGGATTGTCAGTGGCCAAAAAACGTGTAAGTAGGCCATCGCTCTAGCGGTGGCCTCCCGTGTTTCTAATCTTTTCTTTTAACATGATGCAGGAACGGGCGTGCAATTTTTGGTAGACATGGGTGCTTGTCGTTCTCTTTTGCCAAGGAAACTCCTCAAGACACGACGTAGTCTGTCTACATCTGCCGACGTCCGCTTGGTAGCTGCCAACGGATCTGCGATACCCACCTACGGTTACGAGAACCTCACATTATCGTTCGGAAACGGTAAATTCAATTGGAAGTTTCTCGTTGCTGACGTCACAATGGCAATCCTCGGTGCGGATTTCCTCTCTCAGTTCCACCTTCTGGTCAATGTCGCCCACCGACGATTGGTCAACGCAGACTCGTACTTGTTGACAACTCTTCAACCCGCCCCCTTTAACCTCCCTCTCTACATTAGCGCACCCACGGATGCCTACGCCCACCTCCTCACGTCGTACCCGGAAGTTTTCCGTCCAGAACTTTGCCAAACACCCACGGCTCCTGCCAAGCACGGTATTATCACCATATTAATACAACGGGACCCCCAGTCTTCGCAAAATTCAGATGTCTGGTACCGGACCGATTGGTAGCCTCCAAACAGACGATCACCGAAATGGAGGAAATGGGCCTTTGCCAGAAGGCCTCCAGCCCATGGTCGTCACCCTTACTCATCGTTCTGAAGAAAGACGGCTCCCTCCGTCCATGCAGGGATTACAGGCGCCTGAACATGCAAACTGAACCGGATCACTACCCCCTCCCAAACATTGCCGACGTGACCTCCTACCTGCACAAAGCGAAGGTTTTTCTCTATGCTCGATCTCCTGAAGGGGTATTATCAGGTGCCTATGAACCCAGAAGACATCCCCAAGACTGCCATCACCACTCCATTTGGTACATACACCTTCAATTACTCCTGTTTTGGCCTTCGTAATGCTGGGGCCATGTTTCAACATCTCATGGATGGCATCTTAGGGGACCTCCCTTTCTGTGTATGTTATGTGGACGACATACTTGTGTTCTCCTCCTCAAAAGAGGAACACCTCCGTCACCTGTGCATCGTGCTCGACCGCCTGCAACAAAACGGCCTTGTAGTCCAGTACGACAAGTGTACCTTTGGCGCCAACGAAGTGTCGTTCTTAGGGGCACCGCATCACTCCTGAAGTTGTCCACCCCCTCCCTGGGAAGGTAGCAGCCGTTCAGAACTGTCCCGTGCCCTCGACCGTCAAAGCTCTGCAGTAATTCTTGGGCATGATCAACTATTATCACCGTTTTCTGCCAGTCATTGCCGCCACTCTTGCTCCCCTCTACGCCTCCCTCAAGGGCAAGCCAAAGGACCTGAAGTGGGGTCCCCCTTCAGGATGCAGCCTTCTGCAATGCAAAGACAGCCCTATCAACTGCTGCGGCTCTCACTTTTCCTATCCCACATGTCCCTCTCCTTCTCTCCACCGATGCCAGCGACGTCGCTATTGGTGCAGTACTCGTGCAGGTGGTCAACGGCTCGCCCCGCCCATTGGCCTTCTTCAGCAAAAAAACTGTCCAAGGCAGAGTCGGGTTATTCTACCTTCGATCGCGAATTGTTGGCGGTGCACTTGGCTGTCCGTCACTTTCGCCATTTCTTAGAAGGTACGCACTTTGTCATTCACACAGACCACATGCCTCTGGTGCACGCCGTTACTCGACAGTCTGATGCCTGGTCCGCCCGACAACGCCGACATATCTCCGCCGTGGCTGAATACAATTGCACCCTTCAATACGTCCAGGGGAAAATGAATCCCGTTGCCGATGCCCTGTCAAGAAACACGTTGGCTGCCGTTCAACTGGTATTGGATTACAACGCCCTGGCTGAAGTCCAATGACAAGATCCAGAGTATCAAGCATGTAGGACATCCTGCACGTCCCTCCGTTGGGAAGACTTTCCCCTCGGAGACTACAACACCACCTTCCTCTGTGACATCAGTACTGGCAGACCGCGACCTTGGATTCCTGCTCCAATGTGCTGACAGGTGTTTGATTTCATTCACGGCCTTTCACATACCTCGTGCCGTTCTACTGCACAGCTGCTGAAGGCAAAGTTCATTTATCACGACATTTCTAAGGATGCTAAGGATGCTAAGGATTGGGTCCGTGCCTGTACCTCTTGCCAAACCCCCAAAGTACATCGACACACGGATTCAGGAGTGGGCACCTTTCCTCAACCTCAGCGTCGTTTCGCACACATTCACGTCGACGTTGTAGGCTCCCTACCCACATCACAAGGACATCGTTACCTGTTTACCATCATCGACCGCTCCACCCATTGGCCTGAAGCCATTCCCATGAAAAACTGCAACGTCTGCCTCATGTACATCTGCCTTACTCTCTGGATGGATTGCAAGATTTAGTATCCCTGAGCATATTACTTCTGACAGGGGAACCACTTTCACCTCTCAATTGTGGACATCATTAGCGAATCTACTGGGCATCACCCTACATCAGACAACGGCCTACAACCGCGCTGCCAATGGAATGGTTGAACGTTTTCATCGCACCCTCAAAGCCGCTTTGATGTCCCGCTGCAAGGATTGCAACTGGTTTACTCAGCTTCCCTGGGTCCTCCTGGGACTAAGGACCGCTCCTAAAGACGCCCTCGACGTTTCAGCAGCTGAAATGGTGTATGGCGACCCGTTAGTCGTCCCCTGCCGAATTTTTTCCTTCTACAACCTCCTCCGACGATCTCCAGTGCATACGTCACGTCGTGGGAAAATTTATTCCATGCCGCCAGACTTACAAGCCCCCAGCGAAGCATCACATACCAACAGACTTGCACTCTGCACGCACGTCTTCCTGCGCAACGAAACTACCAAGCCACCGCTAACGCCCCCTTACACGGCCCTTTTCTTGTGATCCGACGCAGTCCAAAAGCATTCCTACTAAACATTCGTGGCAAAGAAGACTGTATCTCCATTGATCGTCTAAAACCTGCTTATCTCCTGCCAGATGACCCGCCTACAGTTCGCCTCTCTAGATCAGGGGGGCCCAATTTAACATGTACAGTATGTCATTTTTAGGGGGGGAGCCATGTACCAACCGTGTGTCACACAATTGTACATAATTCCTCTTATATATATTATGCTTGTATCTTCGCTCTTCCCTAGCACTAAAAAGAACCAGAATAAACATGTCTGCGTGTCGCCTATGTAACATTGTAATTTTCTCGAACATGTAATTTCATGTTGCCTTGAGGTTTTGTATATAAAGGAGAGTGTTCCATAATAAATTAACTCAGTTGCTTTCACACTGCCTTTGAGTTCACAACCTTCTCTACGGTACCGTCACAAGTCGCAACCTAACTGCTGCCGGAAGTTCAGGATTTACCTGGCTTAACATCAGTCTCTTACCAGCAATTTTCCCCGATTTCCCGGCCCACCTGGTAACACAGTTGATAGCTTTTAGTTTGAATTACCTCTAATGAGTCAATATGGATTAAAATCAACACAATATCATGTTCCAAACGAAATAAATTTCTACCTCATACTTTGGATCGAACATTAGCCCCTGCAAATGAAAGGCCAGGTCGCTTCCAACCATGTGACAGAGGCTTTCATTTGGAGGGGGGTCGGATTCGATCTCAAGTACGAGGTAGAAATTTATTTTTATTTGAACACGATATTGTGTTGATTTTCATCCCTATATATATATATATGTGTATATATATATATATATATATATATATATATATATATATATATATATATATATATATATAAATATATATATATATATATATATATATATATATATATATATATATATATATATATACTATATATAATATATATATATATATATATATATATAATATATATATATGTTTATATATAGGTATATATTTGAGTATATACTGTATTTATATATATATATATATATATATATATATATATATATATATATATATATATATATATATATATATATATATACAAAATGTAGTAGGTTGGCTGGTGCATCAGCCACCCATTTAGATACTACCACTTGAGAGTTATTGGCTTCTTTGTCTGGACAGATGGGTACTATATTGGAATCTTCTTTCGGGTCACAGTTCATTTTCCCTTCGCCTGCACATACAGCGAATAGTCTGTCCTATTCTTTACATATTCTCTCATGGCCGTGAACACCTGACAACACTGAGATTACTAACAATTCTTCTCTGAAGGGGTAACTATTGCACTGTAATTGTTCAGTGGCTACTTTCCTCTTTGTGACGGTAGAAGAGACTCCTTAGCAATTGTAAGCAGTTCGCCTAATATAAGGGCACTCAAAAATCAAACTATTGTTCTCTAGTCCTGGGTAGTGCCATAGCCTCTGCACCATGGTCTTTCATTACCTTAGGTTACAGTTATCTGGCTTAAGGGTACCACAGACACGCTAGTCTACATTACTTCTTTTCCTCTCAATTGTTAATATTTTCATAGTTTATATATGAAATATTCTTTTTAATGTCGTTACTCTTCATAAAATATTTCATTTCAATTGTTAATTACTTCTCTAATTTCCTTGTTC
>NC_090753.1:40391547-40399047 GCF_036898095.1 Palaemon carinicauda | reverse complement strand
TTTGTGATACGTAGACGGGGGAAAAGGATTGGACTGGATTGGTGATAGGAATTTAGCAGACCTAGAATATGCTGATGAGGTTTTCCTTGTTAGCAGAACACCACAGGATTTGCAATGCGTACTTACCAGAATGCATGATATATAACACGAGGTTGAACTGAAGATAGAATAGAAGAAAGACAGATATGATGAGAACGGAATATGCAATAGAAGATGAAAAAATCATTGGAAGGGTTAAGGATTATTAAGGTAGAATCCTTCAAGTATTTAGGAACTATGATCTCCAATACAGGGTCTTTAGAATTAGAGTTGAGCAAAAGATTAAAAAATGCAAAGCAGACAGTGGCTAGGCTAAGTAAAATTTGGAAATCAAATCGCCTGAAATTACCTATAAAAAACCGACTATATATCAGTTTAGTGAGATCGGTGTTACTATATGTGTAATATATGTAAAATTACATATTTAAATCCATGACCTGAGAGGTCAATATGGAAGTTAGGAGCGAGTGTGAGAAATGCCATAGTCAGTCATAAGCAGGATGCGAAACTCAAGACACTGCTATTCAACTGCAATTTAACATTTTTCATGAAGAGTAAACACAACCAAGCCGTGAGAAAGAGTTGTCCCTCAAACGGATGTAAGTACCTTCCGGTATTAATGTTGTGTTTACACTAAATCATTAAGTGCTGAGATAACTAATTAGACTTTAACATCAATATGGATATTTTAGTCACTTTCTGATCAAGATGTCATACGGAACGGTCATCCGACCAAACCATCTATACTCCTGTGATGGAGATGTTAATAACTGTTTTTAAAGAAATAAACTTATTCAGAAGAAGAAGTAACCTACCAAGTCTAACATTACACCACATTGAAGAGACATTTGACTAGAAACCTTATTCAGAAGAAGAAGTAACCTACCAAGTCTAACATTACACCACATTGAAGAGACATTTGACTAGAAACCTAATGTGTGTTTATAACAGTACCATGCTAACACTTGGTGGCAGTGAATAAAACTCTAAGAACCAGAGAAAGACCTTCAAGAACCAGCGTTCAACATAAATCAACTTTAGTATCATGAAAATCAACAGTAATGAATCTACAATTTTGACGAAGTATCTACATCCACCGAAGAAATTAAAACATTGAATACCAACAAATAAATGTTATACAAACTGAGGAACTGGATCTACAATCAACATCTTAAAAAAACCAAGGACTGACATTCAACGTTTACTAAACATTCGAGAATCATATCCAGGAAGCATTAGATTCAACGGAAATCGGACCGAAAACATTCACCCAAACATCAATAAGAACCAGTGAGAGAGAGAGGAAATGAAGACATCACCCTTCGCCCATATAAACCGAACCTAAGTACATTTCTTTATTCATTTCAGTTTTAGACAGTGAAGTGTAGTTATCACGAGTCAATCGTCCATTATTGCTGGGGTGAGTTGTTTGTTAATCTTCATTTTTCCTTTCATTAAAGGAAACTGTATTCAACTTCGAATTCTCGTCGAGAATTTTTTTTTTTCTCTCTGTACTAATTCCGTTTTCTTTCAGAAGTTCTCGGGAAATATCTTTATATTTGTATCATTGTATTGGGGGATTATGTTATGATCTTTGTTTGAATAGCATTTATGCATTTACGCAGTGGACGTCTGTATTCATATAGAAAATTTTGATAGGATTGCAAGGAATCGAAGAGATAAAAAAAAAAGTTAAAGTCAACATGACACCTCCTGTCAGCCCAAGTAACCCCACCCCGGCCCGAGTAACCCCATCTCGGCTCCCATTGTTACGCTAGTTAATGCCCAATCAGATATCCTTCCTTTTCAAGGTCTGGTCAACGGCATCTTACCTCAGAATGTTGAGTCGTGGATTTCCTCCGTCGACGCCCATTTAAATGCTAATCAAATTATAGACCCATTTGTACAATTACAAGAAGCTAAAAGTTTCATAGACTTTTCTAAAGGAGATGCGAGTGCGTATTTGAGGGGAGTTTTGTTTCAAGAGGCAGTTACATGGGACGATTTCAAAGTTAGGCTACATGCGGTCTATGGCATTGAGGAAGCCTTGGATGTAGTTTTAACATTAAGAAATACACTTAATCAAGCCACTATGACTCAGCATAATGTTACTGAGATAGCAGCTCCCGTTGCTGACAGGCTAAACGAGTATCAAGATATTTTAGGTAATTCCACTTGGGTTACTAGAGATAACATATCCGTGAAAGATTTCTTACGATTAATGTATTTAACTTGCATGACACTTATGTTGCCTAAAGCTTTAGTGCAGTGTTTTGATAAACATTTAACGCCAGCAAGTACAGAATTGGACGTATATAAACAGATAAAGAAACACATGTCTAAGTGTACTGATCTTGATCCCTTGTTTACACAGGTTTGGACGTATATAAACAGATAAAGAAACACATGTCTAAGTGTACTGATCTTGATCCCTTGTTTACACAGGTTTTTGCAAAAAATGAAACAAAGCTACAACAAGTAAACGTAGTTAATAATATTCAAGTCGCGGGAATGACGTGTTATAATTGCAAGGTCAAGGTCACTTGATTGCAGATTGCAGAACGAGATTCTGTTTGTTACATAATAGTTCTACTCATTCATATAGTCAGTGTTACTCGCGTAAGACACAGCAGAATCTTAGAAATACACAGTCAAATCCACAGTCAATTCCACAGTCAGTTCCATATGGAAATAAAAAGAAAAATCTTCAGTTCAATAAGAAGAAACAGCCAAACGTCAATGTAGTTCAGAAACAAACAAACAGTTCTTCGAATAACTATGATCCTGGGCCGTCTAGCCAGAACTCGCAAGGTCAGACTAATTTTCAGAATGTGCAGAGCAAAGCAAATACCACATAATCAACTCCAGTGGGGAAGAGAGTGATGTTGGGTCATTTAAATCAACATCAGTAGTGTTAAATAATCCAATTAATGTTTTATCAGATCATTGTGAGGCAATAGATTTTCCTATGAAACACTCGACCGAATCAAATAAATTAGTGCATGCTCCCGTAGATTTGCAACAAATTCACACAATAATAAGTCAAAATGAGTTACGACCAACATTATATTCCGTAAATTTAGAACACCGATCCTTTACATTATTTTTTGACTCTGGTAGTCTACGTAATATCATGGATTTGAGGACACATCATTTGTTGTTTTCGAACTTCCCTATAAAGGAGTCCTGATTAAGGCTCTCTGGTATAGGAAATAATGAATTAAATGTAATAGGCGTAACTCATGTTCAGTTCAAGGTCGGTAAGCGCACGTTTGTCGATACCTTTGTTGATGTACAAAACATTGATATGTATCCAGCTGTAATTATAAGATATCCGTCTATGGGTGATCAAAACATTATCTTAGCCCCTGCCATGCACGGCGTGTATATCAAAGGAAAATTCTATAAGTCTTCTAATACCTTAAAATCAGTTTTGGATAAAAAGGAGACGACAAATAAAACAGTGACGTTCGTTGAAGAACCAATAACTTGTCTCACTAATAAAGAAATAATATACGCGACCCAACAGAATTCTCGTTCACCCGTAATATCATCTTGCACGCAATCTATCGAGCCGAATGTACCTTCGAATCTAATAGTGCAAATAAAGAAAACGTTACCGGGATCTGAAATATTAATCCTTTCCGACACTTTGAAAACAAACGGATTGTCTGTCACACAAGCTATTTATACAGTAGGCTTACATCAACAATGTAATATTGAAGTCTGTAATCATTTAAATACCACTTTAGTGATTCACAAAAATCAACATATCTTGGATATAGGAGTTTATAAACATCGTATTCTTACCGTTGCTGAAATCAATCACGCTCAATCAGTTGCGGATAAATCCCTTTTGCAATCTATTAAAAATAAAATCAGTAAAGACATTTCAGAAGAAGAAATTCAGCAGAAATTTTTTGGACTTTTAACTGAATATCATGAGGTTTTTCCACTACGGATGGATCCTTAGGAAAGACAGATGTTATAAAACATCAAATAAGGTTAAAGGACAAGCAGAAAATTATCTATGTACCCTCGTACAGACCCCCTATGAAATTCCAGAATGAGATAAATGATGACGTAGGTAAAATGCTAGAAGAAGGAGTCATTAGGAAATCGAACAGCCCTTATAATTTTCTATTAATAGTTGTACCGAAAAAAGATCGAACAAGGCGTATCTGCGTAGATTTCCGCCGCTTGAATGAGGAAATGATCTCTGATCGATTCCCAGTGCCATGTACTAACGATATTTTATGTTTGTTAGGTCAGAATAAATATTTTACCAGTTTGGACTGACTTAAAGGCTTTCACCAGATATCATTAGAAGAAAATAGTATCCCATACACAGCCTTCAGCACACCCAGGGGACATTATGAATTTTTACGAATGCCCTTTGGTTTACGCTGTGCTCCCATTACAAGAATGATTAACATAGTGTTTGGAGACCTGCTAGGGGATATATTGCATGCCTATATGGACGACCTTGTAATCTTTTCCAATACCTTAGAAGAACATCTACGTAAAATAGAACTAGTACTACAGAGACTAAGACAACATAACTTAAGGGTAAAGATTAGTAAGTGTGAATTTTTCCAAACAGAATTGGTCTATTTGGATTTTACGGTGTCTAGCCAAGGTCTTAAAATAGTCCACGATAAGGTGTCAGCTATCCGTAACTTTCCGATACCTACTAATGTCAAGGAAATACAGCAATTTCTGGGGTGTAGTGGATATTACAGGCGTTTTATACGCAATTATTCAATAATAGCCGCTCCCCTTACTGATCTTACGAAGAAGGGCGTATATTTCATATGGTCTGAGCAGCATCAACAGGCGTTTAATACCTTGAAAGATGAACAGTGTAGTTCTCCTATCTTAAAATTTCCTGACTTTGGTAAGGAATTCTTCATTGCAACAGATGCCTCAGACTTAGGAGTAGGTGGGGTATTGCTTCAGCAATATGAAAAACAATTTTTCCCGATAGCTTTTTATTCTTGAAAACTGAGAACTTCCGAAAGTAAGTATGCAGTAACAGACAAGGAAGGGCTAGCTATTGTTAATTCACTAGTGTATTTTAAGTTCATAATATACGGTTATCCCATTAAGGTTCTTACTGATCATAAACCACTAACCGATTTCTTTAAAGGCTTCAGTCACAGCCCCAAACTAACTCGGTGGCATTTGATCATTCAAGACTTTGGCGCGAGAATCGGGTATTTACCAAGGAAAGCAAATATCATTGCTGATGCATTATCACGCAACCTCGTGTCCTCTTGTACGGAGCCTTTAGCTGAATTAATAGATATATCAACACCCATGCCTATTGGTAAAACTATATTTGAAAAAGAAGATCTGGGCTGGAGTACTGAATTATTACAGACTGAGCAAAGAAAAGATCAGAAATTCGAAAAAATTATAAATGCTTTGGAAGGAAATCGTAAGGAAAGGGAATATATAAAGTATACGCAGCAGAATTATATAATCAAAGACAAAATTCTGTGTAGATCCATGACAAGGAAAACCCACCGTACACCACATGTGACTATCAACCAGGCAGTGGTACCAATCTCACTTATATCCACTGTCCTAAATTGGTTGAATGCAAACCCATTGCATGGACACCTGGGGTTCTCCATAATGTCACAGAAAGCCAAATCATTGTTTTATTGGCATACGATTTAGATTTAGATTTATTAACAGGATTTTACAAGTCAGACAGAGGAAATAAACACCTCTTATTAATTGTAGATGCTTTGACTCGATATGCGGAACTAATAGCGCTTAAAACTAAAACTGCCTTAGAATGCGCTAGGAAGTTTTACGAGTGTTACATTTGTAAACATGGAATTCCACACATGGTAATCTCAGACTCGGGTGGAGAATTTAATAATCACTTTCTTACCTCATTGTGTGAATTCCTTAGCATAAAGAAAATCAATACCATGATCTATCACCCAGAGTTGAATGGGCTAGTGGAAAGAGCGAATAGGAAGGTTTTAAACATATTAAGATTAACACTAGGGGGATCAAACCCCAACTGGGATATTGCAATACCTGCGGTACTGAGTACTCTGAATCACTCATATCTTATATCAATTAAAATGTCGCCGCACGAGGCATTGTATGGTACCCCAGTTAGAACGCCTTTCCATGTATTAACGCCTACAACTAATTTATCAAATCCTTTAAAAGAATGTATAAATGCAAGCAAAAGTCGTTTTGATATCCTTCGAAAGAATTTAGAAGAATCACAAATCATAATGAAAAGGAATCATGATAAAATAGCGAAGCCAACTGAAACATATACCTTGGGTGATAATGTATACATACAGGTAAATGTACGTAAAGGACTCAATTATAAACTAACACCTAAGTTTGAAGGCCCAATTAGCATTTTGGAAACATTAACGGCCAATAGATTTAGAGTTCAAAACGTATCCCAGCCCACTGATGAAAGAATTGTACCATTAGCTCACATAAGAAATTAAAATAAGAGAGAAGGAAGTGAAGGAATTTTTCTTTATTCTTTATCTGTGAAATTTATGTTTAAATATTTTTCTTCTTAATACAGAAGTAATTACATATATTTTTCTCATTACAGGTTTCCAAGATGAAGTTTTTATTGTTAGGAGTGATATTGTTCGCTCAGACATTTTTCTCGTGTGGGAAGAGCTCTAAAACTAAAAGTATAGATTTTAAATATGGCACTATAGTAGAGAGACAAGAAGACGTTTTTATTACATCAAGTAACGTAGATGTTGAAGTACGCATGCAAGCAATTTTTCTCCCAGAGAATGACGTCACTAGCTTAAAGAGCGCCATTTCAAGGTTTGCTGTTTCATTAAATGAAATGCATAGAAGACACTTTCCTTTTAATACAGAGAGTTCGCTTGCATCGACACTAAAAGTGGCAGAGATGCTATCCGACGACTTGCAAAATAAGACTTACGAGGTATAATCTTTGGCTCGTGACCTTTTGATGTGGACAGTGAGACACGATAACCTTGAAAAACGTAACCCATTTATTTTTGTTGCACTAAACATCTTTGGTTCTATTGCAAGCTTAGGCTTAGGGATTTCCAATCGTCTTAAGATTAGTAATCAAAATAAGAAAATATAGTTTTTGACTCATGAAGATGAATTGATTATGTCAGAACTAAGGAATTAGTTAGCTTCAATTAATAAAATTATGAGTTTGGTGAACAAACATTCTAGTAATATCTGTCAGATTATGGAAGTACAAGATTTGTTGGCAACGTTGACGTATTATGATTCAAAAAATAATAGATCATATCCATAATAGAATTGCACATTTCATTGAGAAATCAAAAGACTATGTGGAAGCTGTCACGTTAGCGACTAAAAGTGTACTGTCACCGCATTTGTTGCCGATAAGAGACGTAACGTTAATTGTGGAGAACGGACGGGAGAAATTAGGTTATATTCCTTTGTTAGACG
>NC_090753.1:40384047-40386547 GCF_036898095.1 Palaemon carinicauda | reverse complement strand
CAGAATAGAAGTTGCAACTAAAAATGAACGGAAACATCGGCGCCAGAAACTGCCAAAAACTTACTAAAACTTTTTGAATACCGGTATAAATCATGAAATATTACCTATCGACCAACGCCCTATAAGGAACACTGTGAGTGTTAAAATAAATTAATAAGTCTCCTTATAAATCTCCCGAGATATACTACCCAATGAGGATAGAAGTATTAGACTAGTTAGATCATCATAAGTAGAATATAAAAGAAATGTCTATCCCGACAATAAATGATGTTTGGCTCGATTATTGAGGAGTAAGATACATAGAGAATATTGTAAGTACCATGGTCAAAGAATACAAACCATTCACGGCTATTAGCATTTTAAAGAATGTTAGAAATTAGAGTGAAGTCGACGGGCTCATTCAGCTCCTCTAACTATTGACAGGATGATGATCTAGAACTTGGAGACAATGAATAAACCTATAGAATGATGTTACAAAGTTCAGTGAGAATATAGAGCCATAAAAATAATAGAACTAGTCTAGAATAGGAAGAATAGCAGGATAAAGAACCAGATTAAAGAGTGACCCATCCCTAGATTTGAATATGGTAAGAAAAAAGTGTAGATAGATCTAAGATATGTAGAGAAATAAGGGTTAAAGTGGAAATCCTGCTCCACTAAGATTTGACAGATGTAGAAGATTTTTTAGGAATGATAGGATCTTATGGAATAGTAAGCAGTATTTGCTAATTTACCCAAGCCTTAAAATAAAATTAACCTAAAAGTATGTAGCATGCAAATGAAATAGAAGGCTATAAATAATAAAGAGAAATTAATTTTTCATCCTACATTACCTTAACCCAATCTCTTACCCAAGAGTTATAAAAATAATGTGTGAAGCCTCATAAATATAAAGAGAAATGTCTCATTAAAAAGGTGAAATCCGAAGAAGGGTAATGAATCATGATAGTAGTCTTAAATTAAATGAGTAGGATAGACTATCCAAATAATGGCCTACAGAAGTTTAAACATTTATTTAGGGCATAGAGTATATGTGCTTATTGCTCAGAAGAATGATAGTGATTTTGCTGTCCAAGAAGGACTATTGTTGATGAAAGAATAAAAAGAATCTTAAGAACCTTAAAGTACTGGATGTTTGTCGAGGATAAATCACTTTATTGGTAGGTTTATGATGATAAAAGAAGGATTAGTTAGAAAGACAGGGAGATGTTAAAAAGAAATATAACTACCAATATTTTGTTTCAGTTGTCAGGTAAGAAACCTAGAAATAGGAATAGTTAAAATAGAACAAGAGAAACCAAATGTTAATAGAAATGTTGTAGGTGAATTACTCCCAAAATAGGAATCATATAACAGGATTGCATACTGCTCAAAGGAATACATACAAAGAAGAGAGAGAAATACTTGTTCATGAATAAAAATTCCTGACATACTAACCAAGTACTAAAAAAAAAAAAAAAAAAAAAAAAACTCGTGCTCATGTTAGTAGGACATCCAGTAATCAAAGAATGAATTTAATGATGAATTAATTTTTGACCTGACAGATGTTTGAGATTGTAAAATTAAAGCCTACATATAAGAAGTATGAAGTTCATATAAAGGTAAGAATGCTTTAGAAATTACGATTGCATTTTCTCAATCCCATAGTGAAGGTACCAATGGACTACCAGGGACTCTGTTCCCAGGACTTGACAAATGATAAAAACATACTGGTCTACATAAAACTTGATTTAACAAAGAAAGGGTTGATGAGTCTGTAACATAATAGTTTGAGACCAGGATACATAATTCATGTTTCGAGATATTCTCTCGAGCAATGCACCCGAATTTACTAGTGATTACTGAAACTTTGCAATATTTTTCTTGAATTAAGAAGGATGAAATAAGCCATGATAAGTCAAGTTCAAATAGAGAAATAAAAGGGGCAAATAAAATAATAGTAAGAGGTTGAGGATGGCCTGCGAACTATATATAGACCAACATAGAAGACTAATAACAATTACTTGAAGATAACAAATTTACTTTGAAATAACTCCGTATATGGGAAACATCAGATTTTTTTTTTTTTTTTTTTTTTTTTTTTGTTAGGTAGATTTAAGAAAGATTCCTAAACTCCTTGGGAAATGAAATAAAAATACCTGGGCACTCATACAAATATTGAGGGTAACATATGAATGAAATCTTTTAATTATGTAAAGTGTGTTATCCTAGAATTTGAATATGTATTCCGTAATCAACAAAGAAGGTCCAAATCACAAATGTCTCCAAATAATAATAAGGGACCACAGAGTATTGAATTGCAAATAAAAATAAAAACTCTTTATAGAGTTTTGGGTAATGAAGACAGGTGAAATATGAACCCATAGGTGATTGAATATTTACAAATGTATTGATTCTGTTTGCAAGTTTGATTAAATAATGATGCCATTAGAGCAAAATAATTATTACTGCATTTTTATAGGCAATGCATTGATTAATATTTTTTTTTTTTTGGTATAAC
>NC_090753.1:40371547-40379047 GCF_036898095.1 Palaemon carinicauda | reverse complement strand
GGCCTCTTACATTAGTTTAGAAAAAAAAAAACATTATCTATAATGAGTGAATCTGGCTATCTTCGAATGTCAGTTAACAATCATATATTATGATAATGACCCTACATGTGTAGAAGATAATTTCATCTTAGTTTCAAAACAAGCATTCTTTATAAAAGTGATAAGAGATTTTATTCTTTGAATGTCAGAGTCACACGTTTCTTAGAAGGTATTTTAACATCGTATACTAAATATAAACTATGTTTAAGTAACCTCCCATTTAGTGAAGACCATGATTCAATAAATATTGTCCGTTTACCCATATAACCCATGGGTATATATGAAGTGTTATAATTTATCACGCCTTTAACCAAGTATATATCTCCTCTATAATATGGAGCTCCCCTCTGATGGTCCAGCACTTTGCTGCAGTAGAGGGGTTTGAGTGTCTCAATGATGGGCTGGGCAATGGCGACGGGGTAGTTTATCCACCCTGGCAGGCTCAACCATACCGCTAAAGCCAGTTCTGAGAAACCAGACCAAGACTGGACCCCTATAGGCCTTCTCCTTTATTTCAGTTAGGCAAAGGCTAGGAGAAGGAAAACTCCAAAATCAAACCAAACAAGAACCCAACGGCGGAGCTTCCCAACGCCGGCGGAAGAGGGCAATGCCTGTCGGGCAGGCAACAAGGCGGGCCTTGACATAACAAGAACCCGGCAGCCCGATGCAGCCAACATCGGAGCCGCCTGTCTCATATGTCTTGAAACGCGGTGAAAACGATGTGGGCCAATTGTGTGTGCATGGCCGTTGCAAAGCCACGACCACCCAAAACAATATACTCAGCTACTGGCATTCTGTCGTTTCCTCAACCCTTCTTCATCTCTTTCTCACCATCATCATCATCATCACCACCACCAAATCCTGAGGCGACAGCACCGTGGGTGAAGGGGACAGGCCTGGATACCTGGAAGCCCTTAGCCCACGACTGCACTCAGGCGGCAAGTCTAAGATTCAGTCGCTCTCTGGTGACGGTGCCGTGACACCAGAGTTCGGCAGCTGGACCCGTGACTGGGCTGGCCTATTGAGGACACCGCAGCCCACCCCACATGGGGAGGCCCCTAGCAAAAGGTGGGGTAAACATCGGACACAGCAAACCCGTCTGGTCAGCTCACCGCGGCTGGCGGACATCCCACTAATGCAGTCAAAACCACGAAAAAAAAAATATTAACCTTAGGTGCGTTGAACATCCGCACCCCCCAACACGTGACGAACACCAACCGCCCGGAACTACGTACAGCCCTCGTCTGCAAGGAGAATGCCTGCTTCAATGTTGATGTGGCGGTTCTTAGCGAGACCAGATACCCGAATAGGGCAACATCAGGGAAGCTGGAACAGGCTACACCATCTTATAGAAAGGCAAGGCCCTAGAGGAGCCTCGCATCCTCGGTGTCGGCTTCGCCATCCGTTCCCAGCTGGTGCAACAGCACATCCTCGCTCCCAAGGCCATCAGTGAGTGCCTGATGAATGTCCGCATCCCCATCACGCGGGACAGACACCTCGCCCTGATCTCTGTCTAAGCCCCGACTATGACATCAACCAATGATGACAAAGCTGCCTTCTACACCCAGCTCAACCGCACCATCCAGGAAGTGCCCACCAACGACAAGCTCATTGTGCTGGCGACTTTAATGCCCGAGTAGGCAAAGACCATCGCCTGTGGGAGGGAATCATCGGCCGCCATGGCATTGGAAATTGCAACGCCAATGGCCAACTCCTACTGGGTCTGTGTGCAGAACACAAAGTTGTGGTAACCAACACCATCTTCCAGTTACCAAAGCGACAAAAGACCAAATGGAGACACCCACGGTCTAAACACTGGCACACCCTGGACTACGTCCTGACCAGAGCCAGAGACCGAGGAGACGTCCGCATCACCCGATCCATGCCCGGAGCGGACGACTGCTGGACGGACCACAGACTCCTCATCTCCCGACTCTCCGTGACAACCCTAAGAACATCCAGAAGGGCACCTGACAGCGTACCACACCAACGCTTTGATTGTAGAAAGCTCCGCAACTGACAGGTGGCACAGAACTACAAGGAGGCCTGCGAACGTCACCTCGCAGACCTCGCAGACCCCGTGGGTCAGGCCATTGTTGAGCACCACTGGACCACCCTCAGAAACGCCATGGCCTGTGCTGCGGAGGAAACACTAGGCTACACCACCAAGAAACGGCAGGATTGGTTTGATGAGAATGATGCTACCATCTCTCTTCTCATTGAAACCAAACGACAAGCACGCCTGACTATAGAAAACTAACCAACAGCCGCTAACAAATGTCCTCACAAGGTGGCTGAAGCTGATTGCCAAAGAGGGATTCATGAAGCCCAGAACACCTGGTGGCAAAGAAAAGCTGCAGAAATACAGAATTTCGCTGACCAACGTGACTTGCGCAATTTCTATGCAGCAACAAAGGAAATATTCAGTCCCACACGGTCATCAGTGGGTGGCCTGAAGGACGCGGATGGGGCCACGACCATCACCGACAACGAGGGCATCCTGGCCAGGTGGAGGTCTCACTTTGAGAACCTCCTCAATGACCAAGCAGACACCCCAGACGATCTCCTGCGGATGACCCCGCAGCATCCCGTCCGTCACTGGATGGCACTACCACCCTCCATCCAGGACTTCAACAAGGCCCTGCATTGCATGAAGCCTGGCAAAGCACCAGGGCCAGACAACATCCCGTTGGAGCTCCTCACTCACGGTGGCCCCGGGTTGAGGAACCGTTTGATGCTCCTTATACTGAAAATATGGGAGACCAAGACCCTCCCCAGTGACTTCCACGATGCAAACATCATTACCATCTTCAAGAAGGGAGACAGGGAGAACTGTAACAACTACCGGGGAATATCACTACTAAGCATTGCGAGTAAGATTTTCGCTTGGATTCTCCTTGACCGCCTCCTTATTCTCGCAGAAGACGTCCTGCCAGAGTCCCAGTGCGGCTTTAGACCTTCCCGCGGGACCATAGACATGATCTTCTGCGCGCCACAACTACAAAAGAAGAGCCTCGAACCACAACGGCCCATAATGTTCATCTTCTGGGATTTGAAAAAGGCTTCGACAAAGTACCTCAACCTGCCATGTGGGCTGTCCTCAAAAGATATGGCTGCCCACCCGATTTTGTCAAGCTGGTGCGTGCCCTCCATGACGGAATGGTTGGGAGATTCTGCCACCAGAACTCTCTTTCAGGCCCATTCTCCATCAACGGCGGCCTGAAGCAGGGCTTTGTTGTGTCCCCAAAGTGTTTCTCGCTATGCACCGCAGCAATGCTCAACGAGATTCCCCCAGACACACCCTCAGTCGACCTACGTTTCCGCATGGATGGAGGCGTTTTCAACCTCACTAGACTCCGCGCCAAAACCAAGACCACCTTGTGTGCAGTGCGAGAACTGCAGTATGCTGACGACAATGCCACCCCAGGTCAGACGGCAGAGGACCTGCAGTCATTAGCTGATGCATACAACTCTGCCTATGAACGTTTTGGGATGCAAGTCAACATAGACAAAACCAAGACTCTCGTCCAACATCCACCAGGACTGATGCTCCCAAACCTCAATACCACATTGAATGACCAACCGTTAGAACAGGTGGACCAGTTCTCCTACCTAGGAAGCATCCTAACATCAGCTCCCACAAGCAAAAAGGACGTGGAGAACAGGATCAGGGCAGCCCACTCCACCTTTGGCCGACTCAACTGCCGCGTATTTAACAACCACGCACTGACAATGACCACCAAAATAATGGTGCTCAGGGCAGTAGTCCTCTCCACGCTCCTGTATGCATGTGAAACATGGATGCTATATAGAAGCGATATTAAAAACCTAAAACGCTTACAACATATGAAACTGAGGCAGATCCTTGAAAATCCCCTGGGAGAGCTACACCATCAACATTGAAGTCTTAGAACGTGCCTCGCTGACCAGCGTGGAGGCCACCATCATCCACCACTGCCTCCGCTGGACAGGACACATGCATAGGATGGATCCATCTAGGCTCCCAAAGAAGATATTCTACGGAGAACTGACCCAGGGCACCAGACCACGAGGAGCACCGAAAATGCGCTATAAACATCAACTAAAGCGCACCCTGGCTCTAACTGACATCGATCCTTCCTCATGGGAAAAAACAGCCAGGGACAGGAAAACCTGGAGGAGCACAGTATACCATGGGACCGTGGACTTCGACGAGAAGAGGAGACAAAATGAGGAGGCTAGGAGGAGAAGAAGGAGAGAGCGATTAGAACAGCCCCGCCCACCACCTACCCTCCCCTGTGAACACTTAACAGCCACATCAGACATAAGCAACCACCCCAAAGATAGGAGGCTGATGGCTAACGACAGAACCCAATACTCGGACATGAGCGGGCGCCGACGACGATGACGAACATGGAGCTACCTGTCCTTATGGCGATATATATATATATATATATATATATATATATATATATATATATATATATATATATATATATATATATATATATATATATATATATATATATATATATAGATAGATAATCAGATAGATAGATATATGTGCGTGTATGTATAAGTAGTCGGTTTCTACCAATCCCTCGGGTTGGGAGGGGAGGGAGTAGTCATATCCTGGTTAGGGGAGGTGCCCCGAGAGATACAGTCGAAAACCATAATCTACCACAAATATTCGAAACTGCCGTTTTGTAAATGGGAAAGAGTGGAAAGAGGGGAATTTGTGTGTGTGTTCGTGTTTATGCGTATTGTTTTTGACGGGTGACGCAGAATAGTCTTAGAATAAAAGAAATCAGCCTCGGTTGTTTTCAAGGAGGAATTTCTGAGGGCATTTATAGCGTAACACTTACAATTTCTACCGAAACCATTACCAATGAGGCTACGTAATTGAGTTTAGTAAATAAAACAGCTGTAAGTACATAAGCTAGCATATCAGCCAATGAAAAAAAAAAATCTCTATTAGCCAAATAATTATCATTCGCCTGCTAACAAGTCCAAAATAATTTTACCAGATAATTCCTTCAAATGTAGTATGAGTTAATGTTGCTTCAAATCCATAGGGGAATAATTAATTAATTTTTATGTTCTGTATCTAGACTGACTTTTATAAGACTTGTAGTATTGATCAATATTCTTTCAAAGCTACATACTTTCGAAAAACAAAATAATTAGTTTTCTTTTTTATCTCTGCAATGTAAATAGAAATTAGATTGACTTTTGTATCACCTGTAGTATAGACAATATTCCTTCAAATCTACAAAATTAATAAATACAGAATAATTTATTTCCTATTGTCCATTGTAATATATAATTCTTATTAGATTTGCTTTTTTAATTTATTTTTCTCATAAACCATTGGGAAAAATACGGGAGGGAAACCCCGGCCTGTGGCTGGGTTTAACCTAATGTAAAGAATTATTTAACGAAGTGTTAATCGAGTTCTTTAAGAGACTAAGTAATTTAGATTAACCATTTTTTTTCTAGTGTTTTGGCGTGAAATTAGCTGGAAGTTGCAACTGAAGGTGACAGCTTAAAGTATTGATTAACTAAATACTTACTTTGCTTTACTTTGTTTCAATTTACTTTAGGGGCTGCTTTTCTGGTTCTAATACAGAGGGGACAGGAATAAAATGTGGTTAACATTAATTTGTCAATAAATTAGTTCATCATTGAACAATAAACTCATAATGCATAAAATAGGACATATAATTTTCCAACCCATGAAAAAGACATTTATGAAGTATTTATATTTTCAAATAAAACATAATGATGATACTTTGACGTAGTGATGAAATAAGTAATAATAGAATTTCTTTGGTATGACACAATAGTCGTAGTGGTAATTTTGTTCAGTCAAGTGTTATTATATATGTTTAAAAATGTTGATTATTCCATTATCGAAATGAGTATGTATTGTTTTGGTAATTAATAATACAATTTATGCATTCTGATAAATTCATGAATGGAGATCTTACTGTATCTATATGCAATTACTGCATAGCCATAGCTCTAGATTCATACTGGAATCTCTCTCTCCCTCTCTCTCTCTCTCTCTCTCTCTCTCTCTCTCTCTCTCTCTCTCTCTCTCTCTCTCTCTCACACACACACACTATAAAAAAAGCCACTTCACTATAAACCACTAATACCAGAACCGTATTCTGTATAAGGTCGAAAACACCCTACGTGAAAAAGTCACTAGAAAAAGATTAGAGTGAAGAGAATTAAGGTGAGAATTGTCGGTTGAAACAATTCGTTTGTGTGGGAAGGGTCATGGAACAGTAGAATATCGATGAAGGGAAGAGAGAACACTGAGGGAAAGAGGATTTTGTCTGTCTGAGATAAATTGGGTTCAACCGAAAGCATTATAAACTTGAAAGGATTCTGTAGGATATCACAGGATGTCGAAATTAGAAGAGAAATCATTTTTTGACGTCAAGAGAATGGTTTGTCCCTTGATGGTTTCGATGTTTGAATAGTATACTCGATAGTCATGAATTATGTATTTTTATATGTTTCTTTAACACTTTGATGAATATATATTTCTTTTCTCTCTCAATATTGCTATGAAAACTCTATCGTTTTAGTCTTTTTAAGATCATAGGCTTTCACCAACTCCCCGATGTAATAAAGAGCCAGTTTCTGGCTATATATATATATATATATATATATATATATATATATATATATATATATATATATATATATATATATATATATATATATATATATATATATATATATATATATATATATATATATATATATATATATATATATACTTTTCTCATGTAACTATGAGATGCAACCACTCGGAAACAACAATTTCCAAACAATTGTTCAAAGATTCGTATTTTACTTAGGAAAGAAGGAGAAGGTAGGAAGGGGTGAATAAGTGTGCGTCTGCCTGTGCGTGTTTCCGCCTTTCTATTCTAATTATTTGGGCGTCCTTTTTGACGTGTCGCGTACACTGGTATTATCATAATGGATATTATCTCTAACACACCTATGTTGACCTGACTATTTGTCTAAGGAATAAGAATCTGTAAAATCACCTACGTTTTCCTTATTTGATTGGACCGTCCAAATTAATATTGCAAACTTCAATATTAGAGATAGATTTTTAGGGATAAAGATGTACATTTATAATGATATGGAAATTAAATAGATTGAAAAAAAGTAGTGATGCATAAAATGATTCAGGGGAATAGAATATGAATTAATTATTGACGACAATCAGTTTAATATAGGCATATTGTTTGATTAGAATTTATGATATTTCCTGAAGTTATGGATGTTTGACAACTTCAATTACAAGGTTTTGATTACAATGACAATGTTTGGTTATACATTTCTAAATTTTCTGAATAATTTGTTCATAATATTTCGTGTTGCATTCATACTTACAATTATATTGTCGGATTTTGTCAATGGTGTAAATATCATATGAACATTAATTGTTTTCTTATG
>NC_090753.1:40334047-40366547 GCF_036898095.1 Palaemon carinicauda | reverse complement strand
ACACCACTAATGTCATGTGTCCCTACACTATATACTTGATTACTCTCTGCGCAGTAAGGGTGACAGGGTTCATTTCCTCAGAGTATGTTGTACCAGGAATTCCCGTGTTCAACTGTACATTCTTACTATGATTATTTCAGTGCTACTGTCGTGTTTCTAAATCAAGTACCGTTCAATAACAATATTTAGATGATCCTATAATGGAATGATAGATATGGTACAGTACTGTTAGAATCTTCAGATAGAAAAGACAAAGAATCTTAGCATATGTATTAACAATATGATTAAAAAGATCACTTATAAATACGTGAATGAGTCACATAATCCACAATAACAATATCATATGGTCTTCTAAAATATTCAAACCTATTGTAGTAATACAACCATTAGTCCATCTCAATCAAAATGCGAACCAAACACAACATAAATAGTCTCAAAATATCTCTAAAACCTAAGGCCTCCCAAAAATATATAACTTTCGCAAGTAACTAAATAACGCAATATACAAAGGATTCTCATCTGGTATTGGATTATTTCTTATAAGATGCATATCCCCCGACAAGTGTTTTTATTTTTTACCCAAGTCCATCTACACCCAAGCTAGGATCAGGAAGGACCAGGCAATGGCTGGTGAAGACTCAGCATGTAGATTAAAGGCTCCCCCGAACACCCCATCCCTAGCTCACATGGATGTTGACGTTGCAAACACTACAAGAAATTATCGATTTTGAGCAGGACTCAATCTCCCGTCCAGCACAACGCCAGACAGGGATGTTTCCAATACATCACCTCTGACAGACAGATGAAAATTTTCCTTGCTTTGCAAAAGGTAAATTTTGCGTCCTATTTAATTTCTATAGTTCTTTATCACAATTCTTACCTCGAAAAATATTAAATACACAACATTTTTCATGTAGACTGCTAATCAATCTAGTCAGAAACGTATTGAAGAACTTAATTTTCCGCTAATTATAACATTCTCCAGTTTATTTTCCCTAACCTGCCTTTACTGTATGTCTGGTACTATTCCATAATATCCTGTTTGTAGTTACAGACTGGAAACTAACACTATCACTGTAAACATCTCATATGCAATATTTTGGACTTTTTCTACATCTGGATAACACCATTTGTCCTCTTTGGAATGTTAAAGATGAGTATAAAATCTGAGAAATAGAAGATGGTTGAATGTCGCATTGAATGTGCATATAATTTTGAACCTTGCGGCTGGAAGTGGCTTGCTGATCCTGAATGGGAATCTCATTCTCACATCGCACTTTTCGCAATAACCACTCGTCCATCCTTGGTTAGCCATCAGCTGATAAGTGAAGCAGGGATGCCACACGGTAGCATAATTTTGAATATTTTAGTGTTTTTTTTTTTAGTGCTCATAATTATCAAATAAGTTTTCGATTATTATATTTATATTATCATATTTCAACATAAAGGAAGAAAACTTTTCCCAATACACATTCTGAAAACAATATTTTGCCGAAAAGTTTTACGCTCGTGAACCGATCGTATGGTTGCTGCCTGCTGGCGCCTGGCGGCGCCTAGCAGCTATGTTTGTTTACATCAGGGCGTGTGTTTGAGTTTCTCCCGGCTTTCTGTGTGTGTGTGTTTTTTATATATTGGCTATTTTATGAATTGTTGATACTTGTGAGGATGTCAAGGAGTGATACAGGGTATGCTGATAACCCACAATCCACCACATCGCTTAATCGTAGCCTAAACATTGAGGTTTCCGATAGTAAAACAAGCATTTTGAGAAAAACAGGCAGCGTCTACCAGCTCTTCACTTCGCGGCTGAACGACACTTCTTCTACCTGCTATTATTATTATTATTATTATTATTATTATTATTATTATTGGTTTCTTTGCATGTTAGTTTCGAAATTATTCATTATATTTTTTGGTCATTATCAATATTATTCTCTTGCTTATTTTCTTATAATGTATGTAATGAGGGTCAACATTGCCGTACTTTTTGTCATCTTTATCATTGTTGTTCATCTATCTTGCGATCGATCACCCCATCAAGCATGTGTCATGCAGTTAATCATGCCATCAGTCATGTCCTTAGTCATTCTAGGGGCCTTAAATGTTCAGATAAAGCTAACCTGATGTAAATTATAAACTTTAAGAATTAACGTTAGGTTTTTACTTAGTTCGTGTACCTCTGTATTCTATTATTTTGTATTAAATCAATCAAGTACTCAAACTGGGAATTAAACTTTATTACCTAAAAGAACGGTGATCAGACGACAGGAAATTTTAGGGATTTTTTTATATTAGAGCCCCCCCCCCCCCAAAAAAAAATGCTTGAGAGAAAACGGAACAGAATTGTCAACAGTATAACTTTTTTAACAGTAAATGATTCCAAGATTTTTTACAGTGAAATTGAACGTAAATATAAACTTGAAATTAACTCCCATTTCGATATATTATCTGCATACACATGAACAACTATTTTTGCCTTCCTTAAGATATTCTCTCGATGCTCTTAGTGATTTGTCATACTGATACGGAAGTAATTTTCTGTATCGTAAAATTCATAATTCATCAACGTGATAACACATTATATGAATAAGAATACTGTACTGTTATCTTCCTCTTATTTACTAAACCTTTTGTTCGGTAAAAGACTATTGTTGTTCTTTCAACAGAATAACTAAATATTTTCCTACAAATAAGAAGGAAAATGATGATGAAATTTGTATATATCATTTCAAAGTGGAATCTCATCCATATTTTGTCTCCTACACTATTCAAAACTGCTTAAAACTTTATAAAGAAAAAAAAATCTTACACAGTTCCGGTAACGCAAATACTGGCTGAAGACAAATATAAACATTGGACGGCCTATGTTATAAGCATTCACTTAGTAATTCTAAGCATATTCTAAAGTAAACAAACTTAACTCATTCCACCACACACATGTTACTCATGCCTAAAGCAACTACGGTTACATATTCACGTGATTGAAATTCTTCATTTAGTGGTATTAAAATTAGCAACTTGAAGTGAGTTGCCAAAATTTTACTTGTAATTAATATTGTGATATGAATAACATTCTTCTAATGAAAAACAAAATTGATTAATAATTTTCATTTGTGGGGAGATCTGTAAGGTAATTTTTTTTCTTTATTCCTAAGTATGAAATTTAAATTGCATTATTGGTGTTATCGTTGAAATGTTTAACAATCAATAACTCTTTTTTTAGAACATATGTAGAAAAATTACGTTTTTTTTTTAATACTGACACAAAATGTAATTAAATCAGCATTCTCATGAACAATACATATGTACACACACATCACACACATTTTATATATATATATATATATATATATATATATATACAGTATATATATATATATATATATATATATATATATATATATATATATATATATATATATATATATATATATATATATATATATATATATATATATATATATATATATGGGTACAGCTCATTTCGTCTTTGCCTACACATACACAAAATACTCTGGCTTATTTTTTTCACATTCTCCTTTTTCCTCGTGCACTTGACAATAATGAAATTACCAAACAATTCTTCTTCTCTCAAGAGTTAACTACTGCACTGTAATTATACAGTGGCTACTCTCCTCTTGGTAAGGGTAGAAAAGACTCTTTAGCTATGGTAAGCAGCTCTTCTAAGAGAAGAGCACTCCATAATCAAACCATTGTTCTCTAGTCATCGGTAGTACCATAGCCTCTGTACCTTGGTCTTCCACTATCTTAGGTTAGAGATCTCTTGCTTGAGGGTACACTCTGGAACACTATTCTATCTTGTTTCTTATTCTCTTGTTATTGAAGTTTGATCCTTTTGTTATTATTTAAAGTTTTTATAGTTTATATATGAAAGATTCTTTTGATGATATTATTGTTCTTAAACTTCTTTTGTAGTTTATTTCCTTATTTTCTTTCCTCAATGGGCTATCTTCACTTTTGGAGCCCCTGTGCTTATAGCATCCTGTTTTTTCCAACTAGGGTTGTAGCTTATATATATATATATATATATATATATATATATATATATATATATATATATATTATATATATAATGTATATATATTATATATATATATATATATATATATATATATATATATATATATATATATATATACATATACATATACATTTATAAAAGCCATAAACGCCATCTTAATGTCGAATTCGCTCTGAATCAGGATCAGGCAACCAAGGTTATATATATATATATATATATATATATATATATATATATATATATATATATATATATATATATATATATATATATATATATATAGCTACTGGTCGGCCAGTCTCAAAACTATGGTTACGGTCGACCCCTTTACCACAAGGCCACAAAGAGAGATGAAAGTTGATTACAACTCTTCCATACATATTTCTGTCGAATTCAGGTTTTGTACTTAGAATCAAAATCTACCCATCTCCACCTTTGAAATACTGGTCACTTTTTCTGGTTTAGAACGAATTAAAATAATTTAATATAAAGAAATTTTTATTCCATATGTTTCTTTGTTCATTGTTCAAAACAACTTTTCATCAAGGAAAACAATGTGTTTTTAAACTTTTTAAAAGTTATATTTATTTTAAAATGTTCTTTTTATGAAATCATTAATAACATTCTGTAAGGGAAATACAGTTTTATATCAAAGAGAGAGAGAGAGAGAGAGAGAGAGAGAGAGAGAGAGAGAGAGAGAGAGAGAGAGAGAGAGACGATCATTCTTAAGCATTTATCAAGAAATACAAAAATGAGTCTTGCGTATTACAAAACTAGAATACATAAATAGAACATGTTAATCAAGGAATCGAAAAAATTAATTGCATTTTATATTACTAGATAGAGTATTGTTAAATAAAATAATTTAATTAACAGCGATATTACAATAGAACAAAGCGTCATTTATTGTCAATTAGAATAAAAATAACACCAATTGAATTATATAACATTTTATCAATCCTTTTAATGAATAAGTACAATAATCACATTAATTATTTTTTTTCTCATACATAAAATACGTATAGAAATATCTTATATACTCGTAAGCTTTGAAGATGATATTGTATTTATTATCCTTTGTTAGAGGTTAAGTTTGTATTGTAATCCAAGACAAAGAAAATTTATAAATGGTAATTATGTGATACAAATGAAAATAGTGGAATTAATAAATAAATGTACAACATCGAGTCATGATCTCTCTCTCTCTCTCTCTCTCTCTCTCTCTCTCTCTCTCTCTCTCTCTCTCTCTCTCTCTCTCTCTCTCTCTCCTAATTTGATTGTGATTCTAGTAATGGATAATTGAGCCTCTCTCTCTCTCTCTCTCTCTCTCTCTCTCTCTCTCTCTCTCTCTCTCTCTCTCTCTCTCTAACTTGATTGTGGCTATTTATGGAAGATTGGGTCTTCTCTCTCTCTCTCTCTCTCTCTCTCTCTCTCTCTCTCTCTCTCTCTCTCTCTCTCTCTCTCTCTCTCTCATATAATAAATATATATATATATATATATATATATATATATATATATATATATATATATATATATATATATATATATATATATATATATATATATATATATTTTTTTGGGCTCAAGCCATGTCGTCCTGATGGAAGTTCCTATAGGGTAGCTTCCTAGGGTATATTACAACTACGGCGATATTCCCAGAGAATTTACCTTTAGGTACCAGAATTCTAACTCCTGGAGCGAGTATCCCTCGTGAAAGGGATATCGCGACATATCAGAGAACGTATTCTAGACACGTCACATGGCAATCTACATCCTGGACAGAGATTTCGTCTCGTAGGAGGTGATTGACGAGATACGAATTCGGGAAAGAAAAAGGGGGAGCCGCTCCCAAGGCTTCCCTATCCCCCGATTCGTATGCGTGCCTGGCGCCAATCCTGGCGCCATCTGTATTCCTTTTTGCGTAGCTTAACAACTTGTTGTTTTTTCCTGTTTTTCTCGCAAATCTTGGATTTATTCGACTTTTCATGGCTTCTTCGTCTTCGTCGGCCTCTGATAAGTTGAGTATAGTGTCTGTTATGTATAAATGTAGGCTCTTAGTAAAATTTTGAGTGATTAATAGGATTAATCTTTGATACAAGAGCCGTAGCCTACCAGAGGTGTCCTGGACACTGTCGCTCGCTAGGTATAAATTAGTTAGTCAGAGCGACATTCCTGGTTGTTTTGCTTTAATAAATTTTAGCTATTTAGCATTACATAGGATTTCCTTTCGTGCTTAGTATTATTTGGCGAAGTATTCGCCATTCTGGCCTACGCTAGGCCATGTAGCCTAGTCGTTTGTTTTGCTGCCGGCTGGCATCGGTCTTGTACCTTTGCCGGCCGGCTTATGTCAGTCCTTGTCTGCCGGTCACCAAGAGTGTGGCCGGCAGCTGGGTACTACCTTGTGTAGTTGTTGGCCGGCAGCCATTGCCGGCCAACACTGGCTGTTACCGGCCGGCAGTTGCTGCCGACCGGCTCAGGCATTTGAACCAGAGTGCTGCCGCCCTATAGCTGTTAAGTAGTATACTTTAAAGCTAGTTGTGGTGTGTGCCGGCCGGCAAAGGCAGGCCAGCACACATCCCCCTATACTGTACTAGTATTCTTCTGTATAACATATACAGTAAGAAGAAAACTATAGTAAAGGTTTTGGTACAGCACTGTATCTTCTAACACTATTGTGTTTTCTTGCACATCCCTTTGCTGTTGCCCTCAGATAGGAAGCTGAGTTCTTCCCTGTCTATTATCCAGGATTTTAAAATCATTGCTTAGGTGTGAGCTCCACCTGTTTCCTCTGGAAACCTTGCATTGGTTACTCTAGAAGAGATAAACCATTTTTGATTTCATTATCTGGAAGGCTGCAACAATGGGTTGTGAGGGAAACACAAGTGTGTGTCTTTCCTTTCTGAATTGTTATGCTATACTATGCATATCCAGTGATACATAGTTCACTTGATACTCATGGAAATTTCTTCTCTTTACAGAAGGACACTCCGAAGTGGGGAAGTGCTTTCTGCAATGTCAGCAGCAAGAACCTCTGCGGACATGAGTTTTGTAGGAGACACGCAGCATACGCTGTCTCCAAGGATGATCTCCGGTATTGGGACCCTCAGGTATGTACTGTGTGCACTAACCTGATTAATGAGACATTCAAATAGCTAGGAAGAAGCTTCGTACCTGGGTAAGGGGCTTCCAAAAGAACACTTCTGGCCCTTATCTTCCAAGTGAGAAGATGAGGGCGTATCTTTTCCCTAAGGCATCAGCTGATGCAGTGATTCCCCAGCCTCAAGAGGAGATCCCCTAAGTTCAGATCCAGGTGGATGCTGAAGTCGCGGTCGCGATGCAAGACATCCAGCTAAATGACAGGATGTCTGATGTGGACGGGTGTCAGGAGGAAGACCTCCTGGCAGAAGCCCAGGATGAAGTTCAAGCCCCTCTACATCGGCCGGTCTCCCAGTAGAGCTGGGACAGGCCCTCTCTTCTATTGTTGGAATGATCCAACAAATGCAGAAGGAGAATCAGGAGAAGGCGGCTGCAATGGAACTGCGAATGCAGTGCCTTGCAGAATCACATGGGCCCCAGAAAAGCTCAATGTGAAAGACCTTCCCTTGGGCTCAGATGCTAACCCATGGAGGTATGCTGAGCACATGCCGATGACGACTGGAAAGATCGTCATCTCGGATAAGCTGGGCTCAGTTCCCCTGGAGGGTGGAATTCTGGCCCAGCAAGGCATCATATCCGGACTGTTATGTCCGGCTGAGGAAGGAACCAGCTTCAAAGGAGGAGACAGAGCCGAAGGAGGTCATAGTGATGGACCATGCTAAGGCTCAAGCTCTACTTTCATCCTCGATGAAAGAGAGGGGCTTCTCTAACTCAAAGGTAGCTGCATTGAATAGGAAGCTCCCTTCCTTTGTGTCCTCGCCTACTAGAGCCTTCCCCCTTTTACAGAAAGGGTTTCTGGCTGTACTAAAAGCAATCGAGGCCGGCAAGTCTTGCCCCTCCCTAGAGGAGTGTAAACCCTTGTCGCTGGCCCTGCCTATGGACCACAAAGACTGGAAGGACGTCCATCTTACGTTCTCAGTGGGAAAGTTGGAGGCTGATATTGCCGGACGTCAGTTCGGCAAGGACCTCCCTAAGCTGTCTGACTTTCTTTTGCGAAGTGAGTTCGATACAAAAGAAAGACTGACTGCCTCAATGTCTCTTCAGACTACTCTCGAGACGATGGCAAGTGACCCCAAGGTCCATGAAATGTTCATGGTAGTGGCCAAGCCTCATCTGGCCACAGTGACGAAGGACCTTTATGGCTTCGTCAAGGCAAGGAGAGCTTGTAGGGAGTTCGTGTTTACCTCGGCTACGTTGAGGCACGAGCTAAAGAAAATAATCTCCTCCAACATTTGGGGAAAAGACCTTTTTCCCTACCGACTTGGTCAAAGAAGTTGTTGATAAAGCCGCCTTGGAGAATAGAAACCTTCTCCAGAAGTGGGGCCTGGCTATCAAAAGAAAGTCTTCCCCGGATGAGGGTCCTCAACCAAAGAGGAAGACTATGAGGACTAGGCTACCGTCTCGGCCAGCCAAGCCTCTTAGACAGCAACAGCAACTGCAATTGCCATTGCCCCCAGTGCCCCAGATCGTGGCACAAACCCCGACCACCTTTCAGTGGGTACCCCAGGCCGTGTCGACACAGTCCACGGCATTCACCCCAGCGTTCGAAGGGCAGTCTACTTCCTTTCGAGCAAAGCCTAGAGGAGCAGCCAGATGCTCGTCTAGACGCCCCTCAAGGGGAAGGGGATTCAGGGGTAGTCGTGGTCAGGAAGGCAAGACCTCAGGACGGCAGTCCAAGTGAGGAAGTGAGGTGATACCGGTAGGAGGGAGACTTCTGAAATTTCGGGATCGGTGGACCTTCGATCCCTGGGCCCACAGCCTACTCAAGAATGGACTGGGCGGGAGCTGGTACAGCACTCCACCCCCGTACCTTCGGTTTTTCCAACACTCCACCCCCGTTATGGAGGAGTACGTTCAAGAACGGTTGGAGAAAAAGGGTGAAGCCCATCAATTTCTAAGGGAGGCTGTTTTGTGTTCCCAAGAAAGACTCGGAAAAGCTCAGAGTCATTCTGGACTTGTCGCCACTTAACAAGTTCATAGTGAATTGCAAATTCAAAATGCTAACACTGCAACACATAAGGACCTTACTGCCCAAGAGGGCATATTCCGTCTCTATAGACTTGTCAGACGCCTACTGGCACATTCCAATTAGCCATCGACTCTCCCCCTACCTAGGGTTCAGGCTACAACGAAGACTATACGCCTTCGGAGCCATGCCATTCGGGCTAAACATAGCCCCAAGGATTTTTACGAAGCTTGCGAGCGTAGCTCTCAAACAATTTCGCCTAAAGGGAATTCAGGTAGTAGCCTACCTGGACGACTGGTTGGTGTGGGCAGCATCTGAGACAGAATGCTTGCAAGCTTCCAGTCAAGTGATCCAGTTCCTAGAGTACCTAGGCTTCAAGATCAACAGAAAAAGTCTCGACTTTCTCCATCTCAAAAGTTCCAGTGGCTAAGATCCACTGGGACCTTTTGTCACACCGTTTCTCCACCCCGGCGAAGAAAAGGAAGGAGATAGCGGGTTCTGTCAAGAGACTTCAAGATTCCGAAAGGATATCAAGACACGAGCAGGAGAGAGTACTGCGCTCTCTCCAGTTTGCTTCGGTGACAGACCCAGTGCTAAGAGCACAGCTAAAGGATGCAATCGGAGTTTGGAGAAGTTATGCATCAAACGCGTGAAGAGATCTGAGAAGACCAGCCGCTTCGGCTAAGTACTCATCTCAGGCCTTGGTCCCAAGCCAGACATCTAAAGAAGTCAGGTTCTTCTTCAGCCACCTCCCCCGTCGGTGACGATTCACTCAGACGCCTCGAAGGAGGGATGGGGACGTCACTCTCATCGGAAAAAAGTCCAGGGGACTTGGTCCAGGCTATTCAAGACCTTTCTCATAAAACTTTCTAGAAGCTAGGGCAGTGCTCCTTACCTTAAAGAAAGTCTCTCCGCGTCATTCGTTCCACATAAAGTGGTAATAGACAGCGAGGTAGTTGTGAGATACTTGAATCGACAAGGATCGAGGTCACCACCTCTCAACCAGGTGATGTTGGCCGTCTTCCGATTGGCGGAAAAGAAGAAGTGGTACCTATCGGCAGTTCACCTTCAAGGAGTCCGCAATGTGACAGCGGACGCTCTATCCAGGTTCACACCGATAGAGTCGGAATGGTCCTTAGACGCAGGATCATTCTCTTTCATTCTGAATCAGTCCCAGAACTGCAGATAGACCTCTTTGCGACGAAAGACAACAAGAAGTTGCCCCTGTACGTGCCCCGTACGAGGACCCCTTAGCGGAAGCAGTGGACTCGATGTCCCTCGACTGGAACAGATGGTCCAAGATTTATCTGTTCCCTCCTCACAACCTTCTGTTGAGGGTCCTCAACAAACTGAGATCCTTCAAAGGGTAGCGGCAATAGTGGCCCACAAGTGGCCGAACAGCGTGTGGTTCCTCCTGGCAATGGAACTGTAGCTGAAGTTTGTACCACTACCAGATCCAGTTCTGACCCAGCGAGTCCAGAAGTCAACTGTCTGCGCTTCATTACAAGAAAACCCGGACCCTGCAGTTCATGATTTTCTCTCCCTAGCGGTGAGAAAGCGTTTCGGGATTTCGAAAGCCAGTATAGACTTCCTTGAGGAATATAAATGCAAATCTACTAGAAGGCAATATGAGTCATCTTGGAGAAAATGGGTGGCCTTTTGTCAAGGCGAAGATTCCGCAGGAGATCTTGACAGACTTCTGCTTATCTTTTTTCCCCACCTTCATGGTCAAGGGTTGGCAGCGAACACGATTTCAGCGTGTAAGTCTGCTTTGACAAGACCCATTCTATATGCCTTCCAGGTCGACCTAGGTAACGAGATCTTTAATAAAGTCCCGAAAGCCTGTGCTAGGCTCAGACCTTCAGCACCTCCAAAGCCCATTTCATGGTCTTTAGACAAGTTCTTCATTTCACTTCTCTGTTGAGCAATGAAGAGTGTGCGTTAAAGGATTTGACACAAAAAGTTATTTTCCTATTTTGCACTCGCGTCCGGGGCCAGGGTTAGTGAGATTGTAGCCTCTCGAGAGAGGCAGGTCGTGTTCAGTTCCTGGATGGGGAAGAACTGAACCTGTTCCGGATCCTACGTTTCTCGCCAAGAATGAGTTACCCACCAACAGGTGGGGTCCCTGGAGAATCTGCCCTCTGAAAGAAGATGCATCTCTATGTCCAGTAGAATGCGTAAAGGTCTATCTTCATAGAACTTCAGACTTCAAGGGTGGTCAACTATTCAGGGGAGAAACATCAGGCTCAAATTTATCTCTGAATCAACTCAGAGCGAAAATCACATATTTTATTCGCAGAGCGGATCCTGACAATACACCCGCAGGTCACGATCCGAGGAAAGTTGCCTCATTCTTAAATTTCTTTAATTGTATGGATTTTGAACATCTCCGTTCATACACTGGCTGGAAGTCTTCCAGAGTGTTCTTTCGCCACTATGCGAAGCAAGTAGAGGAACTAAAAGAGATCTGTGGTAGCAGTGGGTCGCGGTGTTAACCCTACTGTTTAACTCTGCGAGGAACAGTGGTCTTAATTGGGACGATTAATTCCAGGGTGAGTGTGTAGTTACATACTGTACTACAAACTAAGTGAGGGCACTGTGTTGCCCATCCAGACTGTTCCATTTCCGAAGGTGAACCTAGCATAAGTGCAGACATGTGTGCCGAGCGTTTCTAATGCTAATGTCATTGATTTGTAATACAGGCTTTTATGACTTTGATACCTCGGTATCTTAAAAGTGGCATCTAATGTTTTTTCTTTCAGACAAACAAGCTCTGTTTACTATCATACTTATGCTTAAAGTTTTGGGTTATCCTCTTCTTATATATATATATATATATATATATATATATATATATATATATATATATATATATATATATATATATATATATATATATATATATATATTGTGGTTAACCTGTCTATTTATTGCCTGTCAATAATCTGGTTCTTGAGAACCTTGCGTCTCCTTCACCTGTGTCAATTTATTGGTATAATTGAGCATTCATTCTATGTACCTTATCTGGGATAATTCTAATAGAATTGTTCCTTTATGCAAGCTATGTTGCATTGGTTTTCCTCCTATGCGGATATAAAACCTTTGTCCAATACAAGTATTGTGCGGAAAACTGGTCTATATTTCATGTTGACGCAGTGGTCCTTTACAAACTATGCTTTACTTAATATAGGGCGAGACCACTATATTAGCTTGCCTGGTATTCATACATAGATATATGTACTCTTCGAGACTTTTCCAGAGTCTAGTAGGACTCTTCCCTGTAGGGGGCAGGAAGCTCTAACATAGTTTATAGTTAGTTGAAAAGATGTATAACGGTAACATCTTAGGTCTCTAGGTCTAGTCGACCGGGAAAAAATTACCTCCGGGGAGTACGGCACGTTCTGAGAATCCACAGATACAGTAATGCTCTGGTACACTTCCATCAGGACGACATGGCTGGAGCCCAAAAAACGGATTTTGAGCGAAGCGAAAAATCTATTTTTGGGTGAGATGGCCATGTCGTCCTGATGGACCCGCCCTTGCCTTTCTAAGAAAGGGCTGTAGGACCCCTCCCTACATACAGTATCTGTAGCACCTCGTGTACGCTACAAGGAATACAGATGGCGCCAGGATTGGCGCCAGGCACGCATACGAATCGGGGGATAGGGAAGCCTTGGGAGCGGCTCCCCCTTTTTCTTTCCCGAATTCGTATCTCGTCAATCACCTCCTACGAGACGAAATCTCTGTCCAGGATGTAGATTGCCATGTGACGTGTCTAGAATACGTCCTCTGATATGTCGCGATATCCCTTTCACGAGGGATACTCGCTCCAGGAGTTAGAATTCTGGTACCTTAAGGTAAATTCTCTGGGAATATCGCCGTAGTTGTAATATACCCTAGGAAGCTACCCTATAGGAACTTCCATCAGGACAACATGGCCATCTCACCCAAAAATAGATTTTTCGCTTCGCTCAAAATCCGTTATATATTCTCTCTCTCTCTCTCTCTCTCTCTCTCTCTCTCTCTCTCTCTCTCTCTCTCTCTCTCTCTCTTTATATATATATATATATATATATATATATATATATATATATATATATATATATATATATATATATATATATATATATATATATATATATATATATTTGTACCTAATGACGATTGATTTTAAGTGAATAATCCCTTTATTAGCATTATTTTCTTCCATGACAATAAAGATTGCGTGAAAGATTTCTCTGGAAAATTTACTGATACACATTTTTATTTAAGAAATAGTACTACACATAGTGAAATAATTTCTGCTGAATAGAAAGACGAATTAACTACAAAATTCATATTCATTCAAGTTAAAATGGTATAGTAATGGTATGTATGCTGTGATAGTGATCTGTTACGTTGTAACTGAGAGGAGAGGTGAATGCAACTAAAATTTATGAAACATACATCGAGATTATATAGCAGGCCTTGCAAGCAAAAAACGTCACAATAATTAAACAAAATTAAATTTAAGCCAGCATGCTTACACAGGTAGGTTTATTAACAGTGCAGGGAAGAGCGAGTTATAAGATAAACAAGCAAAACCGTTACAGTGTACGGTCGTGTATGAAGCACGTGCGGCACAAAGCCCTTTATCAACCATAGTACAATGTTCCTCTCATTGTTGACTAACAATTGCTGTGATCAAGTGTTAGAATTGGTGATCAAATTTAAACTTCAAGTTCTGTTAATTATAATTCGTTTGGCAGCTTATTTGCATTGGCTTCTAGACGTGGTAATAACAGACTCTTCTATTATAAGATTTGTAATGAAACAATACCTCGTATTTTAAAATATTATATTATTGAAATATTACATTACATTGTTCCTGAATTATATATGTTAATTTTAGAATGTGATATTCAGACACCGATATTAAATTTGTTTTGCATATTTATATTTCGAAGCTCAGGAATCCGTGGCTCCATTGAAAGATAAAAACTTAATATGAAATCCGCATCGGATAAGAAACAAATAATCAAACTATATATATATATATATATATATATATATATATATATATGTATATATATATATATATATATATATATATATATATATATATACATATATACATATATATATATATATATATATATATATATATATATATATATATATATATATATATATATATATATATATGCATACGTATATATATATATATATATATATATATATATATATATATATATATATATATATATATATATATATATATATATATATATATATATAACGTAGACACATAGGATTTGCAAGCTTGCTTATCAGAATGCGTGAAATATCACAGAAGTTTGGGCTCAAGAAAAATAGAAGAAAGACAGATGATGAGAACGCAATATGTAATGCGATATGATATATCATTGGAAGGAGAAAGGAATAATGAGGTACAATCAATTAAATATATTAGGAAATATGATATTTCGTCTTCCATTGCAGACTCCGTTTCCTTCATCTCTGTCTTTCTCATATTAATCTTGAGCCCAACCTCAAGAGATATTTCATGCATTCTGGTAAGCAAGCATTGCAAATCCTGTGGTGTTCTGCTAATAAGGACTGCGTCATCAGCACATTCTATGTCAGCTAATTCTTATAACTAATCCAGTCCAGTCCTTCCTCACCATCTCCAACTGTTCTATGCATTAAAAAATCCATGAGGAGGATAAACAATATTGGTGAAAACACAATCCATTGGAGTACTCCGATGTTCACTAGAAAGTCATTTGATAGTACTCCACTAACATTAACTTTGCACTTACTATGCTCATGAACAGACCTAATTAAAATTACATATTCAAGAGGAACTCCATAACATCGCAGGACCCTCCACAAAATTGGCTGGTGCACAATATCAAAGGCTTTTTCATAGTCTGCAAATGCCATCAATAGTGGATTCCTATATTCTACACATTGCTGTACTTCTTAAAAGAAAAATGTGGTCATTACAACTTCTAATTTTTTCTGAATCCTACTTTTTCATCTCTCAGCTTTCCATCAATCTGTCTCTCTAGCCTCTGTAGCATATGCATACTATATATTTCCATGACAACGCACATAACTGATGCATCTGTAATTATTGCAATCAGTCATTTTTTTTTTCCACCAACACTCCTAGCTCCAATTCATCAGGTTTTGCGTCTTCATGCCACATTCTACAAAATGATATTGTAAATATTTTGGGAGTCGCTTCATTTTTGGTCAATATCATCTCAGCAGTTATTCCATCGTATCCAGGGGCTTTCCATCTCTTGAGTTTTTTAAGAATAGCTTCGACTTCAAAGACACTGAATTCATTCATGGGCACATCAAGGTCTTCCTCAGCTCCATTTATATCTATCAAATTATTCCTTTCATATCTCCTGTTCATGACCTTACTTAAGTGTTCCATTCAATGTTGCCTTTCTTCGAGTTCATTTTTTATAACAGATCCATCTCTCTTTCTGATGGGTATACGCTTCTTCTTTGCCCTAGTGGATATTCAATTAGTAACTATATGAACAATTCTTATATCATAGACACTCCCTTAATTCCTAGCTTTGTCAACCTCATCTGCTTCACTGTCTAAATATTCTCTCCTGTCATTCCTGTCTTTTCTTTTGACTTTACTTCAATCCTGGAATACTTAGCATGCTCTACATTGTGAGTTTCCTTACTTCCTCGAAAACTTTCAACAATCAATAATATTTATGTCTTTTTCTCCTTCTTATGGTATCCCAAGTAGCATTTGATATATATGGCTTCCTCCTTGTAACTACATGTCCTAAAACTTCCCTAATAACTGACTGATATGTGTTCTTAATATCACATCACTCTTATTCTCTTAAAGTCTTTAAGATAGCAAATCAATTCATACATTCAATTGCAAAGGTTTCTCTTCGCACTCCCCAAGAGAGATCAGTTCACGAAACATTCAGCTGGGCTCCATGAGACACTAAAAGAGTTGGAAGACCCAGGCCTACACAGCTAAGGACTATGAAGCGCGAAGTAGGATATGGTGAATGGAGAAGTATTGAATTAAAACCTCAAGATACAGGTGACTGTTGAAATCAAAACCGAGGCCCTTTGCGCCAATAGCCGCAGGAGGAAATGATGATGTTGATGATGACGAGGAGGAGGAGGAGGATGATATATATATATATATATATATATATATATATATATATATATATATATATATATATATATATATATATATATATATATATATAGTGGGCGTGGATTATAGGATCAGTCTCTAGGACAATGTCCTGTCCTTTGTTTCCCGCAGCCATGAGAGTCCTCATAACCTTAAAATGTTAAATTGTTAATTTTTTCACCTTTACCCCATTTGCAATTGTTGGTGTTATAGATCACGAGGTTCTTATCAATATTGCCTCGTGAACCTGAAAATGATTTACGGATATAGCCTACTATTCGGCAACGAAGGCGAATTCCCCTCCTTCCTTAAAGCCATACCAATTAGCCAGGTGAATTGCTTTTACCTCCAATTCAAATAGAATGAAGGATAGGGACGGGGTGAATGGACAGCTAACACTACTTGGTAATTGATCAGAAAACGAAAGGAACGTTTTAACGTTTGGCCAGAAACATAGAAGTAAATTCTCTCTCAATTATGAATGATAGTTTTCTAATCTAATTTTGTTACTAAGATGTTGGAAGGAAAAGTAATCATAGTTAACATCATTACGGTTAAAATGGTTATAATCTGGGTGTCTTGGAAGAGATCATCAATTAAATAAAAATAAGAGAATGTTTGATAACTTAGAAATTAGTAAAAAACAAACGGAAAACGATGCAGTACTGAAATGTTTTCTAAGAAATTGAAAGAGAGTTGAATAATAAGTTTTGTCAAGCAATCTGTGGGCAATGATGATAATAATAATAATAATAATAATAATAATAATAATAATAATAATAATAATAATAATATTTATATTATTATTATCATATGTCCTACATATTGAATAATGACATTACATATATATTTCTATTTGTTAATCAATTGGCTCATTACAGAAAGAAATGTTTTTTATATTGTAAGACATGTGGTACAGGATCGTGTAGAATATAGAAATCATCTTCTGATGCCATTTGTGGATTATGAAAAAGCCTTTGATAGTATGCACCGGCCAATTTTGTAGCGAGTACTGCGCTATCATAGAATTCCATATGCAAATTCTTTTATTAAGTCTGTTCATGAACATGTTAAGTGCACAGTTAATGTTAGTGGGGTCCTATAAAATACATTTCCAGTGAACAGCTGAGTACATCAAGGTAATGTCTTGTCCCCTATATCGATTATCATCCTCATGGATTTTGTGATATATAGAATAGTTAGGGATGATATAGAAGAATTGGATTTTATTGGAAACAGGAAATTACCTGGCCTAGAGTATGCGGATGACGTTTTCCTTATTAGCAGAGCGCCATTTGACTAGCAAAGCTTGCTTGCCAGAATGCATGAAATATCACATGTGGTTGGGCTAAAGATAAATAGAATAAAGACAAAGAGGATGAGATCGGCATATGCGATGGAAGATGAAATATCATTGGAAGGAGAGAAAGATTAATAAGGTGGAATCATTTAAATATTTAGGAACTATGATCTGTAATAGAGGATCTTCAGAATTAGAGTTTAGTGACATATTGAAAAAATGCAAATGTCCAAGTTGAATAACATTTGGAAATCTAATTGCCTGAAATTACAAATAAAAATCAGGCTCTATATCAGTTTGGTGAGATCGGTGTTACTGTATGGACATGAGTCACGTGTTATAGCAATAAAACAATATCCAACAGATTTTTTAGATTTGAGAACAAAACCCTCATAAGAGTATTGAGAGTTAAATGGCAGGATTGGACTAGAAATGAAATTATATGAGAAATTACTCGAGTTCCATATTATGATGAGATCTTGATGAGGGGTGGATGGCCTTCCCAATCACTAAATTAGTTGGAAGACCCAGGCCTACATTGCTGAGGACTATGAAACGTGAAGTGGTAAATGATGAATAGAGAAGCATTGAATTAAAAGGTCAAGATAGTGACGACTGTTGAAATCTAACCTAGGCCATTTGCGTCAATATGCGTAGGAGGAGAAGAGGATGATGATATATTTTATTATATCATATTGTATTATATTATACTATATTATGTTATATTATATTACATCTTATCATATCACATTATAATATATTATATTACATTTAAAAAAAATTTCAATTTAGAAATATGTCAAAATTACATGAAAAATAGGCTGTCTCGTAATTTAGTTAACACCACCAAACGCAAAAACACAAAAACTGATTTTACTCTTCTATTTAATGCAAGAATATTTTGACTTTAAATTGTTCAATAAGATGCTTATCATTTCGAGATTTTTTCCTTCATCTAAAGCTTTATGTTAAATGAAATAAAAATGCTGTCTCATTTAATTATTCGAAAATTAATTCTTTCAATCTACTTCATTTATTACCTCTGCCAACGAAGCTGTATTGAAGTTATGTCTCCCCCCCACCACCTGTTTGTGTGTTTGTAATTTGTGTATGTGTGCCTGATTGAGTTTGTTTGTGAACAGCTCCCTGGACACAATTCTAATCGTAGAATAATGAAACTTGGTGGGATTAACTGTTATGTGAAAGCTGGAAATGATTGAATTTCGAAAGGTCAGGGACAAAGGTCAAGGTAACGGTAGCACAAAGTGTCCAATTCATACAATCAGCCAAAAGTTTGGACATTGTTGTCACAGAAACTTCAAAACTTGTTTCATTTCTGTGTGTATGGAAATCCACACCACTTGATACATATCAAGGTCCAAAGTTTAAGGTCAAGGTCAGACAAATGGTCGAGTAATAATCTTCCGCGGAGGAGGTCTGCACTCTACTGAGTACCCCTCTAGTTTTGAATAAATTCGTCTGGCATAGAAAACAAATGGTTTAGGCTTACTTTTTAGTTTACCAAGCTTTCAACTGGGGTCCATAAGGTACTAGAACAGTTGGAAGACCTAGGCCTACATGGATGAGGCCTATGAAGCGTGAAACGAAAAGTGATGATTATGATCATCACTCATCAAAGTATAATCAAATATATCCTTATATGGTTTTATAAGAAGAATATTAGGATGATGTTTAATGATATTTATTTATGACATGTAGAATAGGTGATACATTAAAGTGGTAACGTGTTTGCCTATCATTCGCATGGCAGCAGATCGATCCCTGCCAAGGAATGTGAGTTTAAGCTGATTACTGGGGAAGCCACTGCTGTGGTAGGGCACCACAGTGGGGGGTTAGGCTTGCCCGGCTGACGTTTTGGCGAGCATCTATTCTGATGGAACTGGAACTGAAACCAGACACCTTTAACCTCTAACCTTTATTAAATTCGAAACGCACTTCTCATTATCACTGAAAACGTAATTCCTTTGAGTGATTTTTTTGTTAATGAATCTACATGAACTTTATGATTGCACTTTATAGAAGTCATGAATATTTTGTTTGCTATCTTATAAATACAAGAACCTTTTTTCCTTGAAACTCTAAATTCATTTAATAAATTCAATATATTTTGTTTTCATTTTGAGCTGTTAGATAAATATTGTTTCTATTCATATAAGTTTCTTTATTTTTATTGAAATTATTAATTCATTTTGAAAATATAAAATCATGTTTTTCTCAGTTTAAAGCATTGGATGGATGCCCTAGAGAAGGTATCTGGAGAAATTTTATTTTTCCTTATAAAATATAACCCTACTTTATTGGAATTATGGTTTCATCTACAAAAGCTATAATGTAAATATTTTTCTCTGTAATGCGCCTGTTTCATTCATGTTCATACAATGTAATGCTATTTTCTCTCGCTCCCTCACACATTGGTAATAAAACAACTTTTTAAAGGTTGCCATCGCATGCTTTAGTTTGTTTGAATTTGTTTAACATTCATGCTCCGAAGTGCTTTTATATAATATTGTTAGCTGTTGAATTAACGTTACTTGCACTCATCTTGCCTCTCTGTTAGAGCCTAACGCCTAAGTTGCCAAATCCCTTTTTACCACATTGGAAAAATTTTCAAGAAAAGGGATCCGAAATAATCTGCATCGAGGAATTTGGTCAAATATCTGTTTTTGACAAATATTTTTTTGGTGTGATTTTTATATATATCTTCTATTTTCAACATCTACTGGGAAGGACTAGTAGGTATTATCAGTTTTTTCCTATTATTCTGGCCTAGCAAAAAAGGAATGTTCTATTTTCCCATGACGAAGATTAAAAAAAAAAAAGAAAAAAAAAGAAAAAAAAATTAATCTTAACCAATATTTTCAGTGGTGTGATTTATGGTTTTTATGGTCTATTTATAGTATCCATGCACAAAGATTTCTATTCTAAAAGGTCTTTTAAAGCAACGATTGTGGTTTTTATCGTCAAGGCAATCTCTATTATGGCATTTTTGTTTATCAACATCATCTATCGCATCTCTATCAAATTTATTTTTTTCCCCTTGAAATAGATGCCCAGCAGGGTTACTTGTGTTTAGGGTATAAGTCAGTTTGTTATAATAATAATAATATTAATAATAATAATAATAATAATAACAATGATTACTGTTATTATCATTATTATTATTATTATTATTATTAACAACAACAACAACAACTACAAATACAACAACAACAACAACAACAATAATAATATTAATAATAATAATAATAATAATAATAATAATAATAATAAGTAAGATGTGTTTCATTGGGAAAACTAGGATACAAGAAAAAAAAATAGCCGATTGAAGAAAAGAAATAAGGAAATAGGTAAAATATATAAAAAAATAATAAATAACCTATCAATATTTTTAACACCAGTAACAACTATAAAAAAAAGATCTGTCATAATTAAACTATGGAAAGATAATACCTAATATCTCGCTCTCTCTCTCTCTCTCTCTCTCTCTCTCTCTCTCTCTCTCTCTCTCTCTCTCTCTCTCTCTCTCTCTATTTGAATGTGTTTTATTTAATAAAACTGCTGCTTTTAACTCTTACAGTACCTGGATTTGCCTTCCTCTAAGTTATCCTCTGCCATGACGTTGAGTAATGTCTAATGTATCACATCTAATGTAAAACACATAATAAAATCTTTTTTCTCTGCATTCAACGTCAATTGTAAGCAGCCACGAAGCTCATCCGGTTGGAACATTCATTTCTGAATTTAAAATATATTAATTTCATGTTCAACTTGTTTTTGTATATTGTAATCATGTTCATATTGATATGCAATAACATATTCTCATTTGAAGTATCTTTCGTGTAATACTGATATCGTTTTTAGATTTCCAAGTGTATGGCTGCTCTATATATATATGTATATATATAATGTTCATCTATCATCTCCCCTTCTCATTATATGTCCTGCCCATGTCCATTTCTTTTTTTAACATGTTGTTACAATATCCTCTATTTTTTTCGTCTTTGTATTTTTCTGTCTCTTAGTGTTATTCCTATGCATCCTTCTTTCCATATCTCTTTGAGTTGTAATCAGCTTGTAATCTTCTCTCTACATTCCTCCAGCCTAACAAGGGACTCAACCGAGTTCAGCTGGTACTGCTAGGGTGCCACAGCCAACCCTCCCACATTATCCACCACAGTTGAAGCTTCATAATGATGAATCTCCTACTGCTGCTACCTCCGCGGTCATCTAAGGGCCTACCGGAACTGCGTCACAATCGCTCGCCATTCATACCTATTTCTAACACGCTCTCTTGCCTCTGTCACATCTATCCTCCTATCACCCAGAGCTTTCTTCACTCCATCCATCCACCCAAACCTTGGCCTTCCTCTTGTACTTCTCCCATCAACTTTTGCATTCCTCACCTTCTTTAGCAGACAGCCATTTTTCATTCTCTCAACATGGCCAAACCACCTCAACACATTCATATCCACTCTAGCTGCTCAAATAATTTCTTACACCCGTTCTCACTCTCACCACTTCGTTCCTAACCCTATCTACTCGAGATACCCAGCCATACTCCTTAGACACTTCATCTCAAACACATTCAATTTCTGTCTCTCCGTCACTTTCATTCCCCACAACTCCAATCCATACATCACAGTTGGTACAATCACTTTCTCATATAGAACTCTCTTCACATTCATGACCAACCCTCTATTTTTTACTACTCCCTTAACTGCCCCCAACACTTTGCAACCTTCATTTACTCTCTGACGTACATCTGCTTCCACTCCACCATTTGCTGCAACAACAGACCCCAAGTACTTGAACTGATCCACTTCCTCAAGTAACTCTCCATACAACATGAAATTCAACCTTGCACCACCTTCCCTTCTCGTACATCTTATAACCTTACTCCCACCCACATTAACTCACACACTCTTCCAAATTCTGTCACTAATCGACCAAGCTTCTCTTCTGTGTCTGCAACCAGTACAGTATCATCTGCAAACAACAACTAATTTACCTCCCATTCATGGTCATTCTCGTCTACCAGTTTTAATCCTCGTCCAAGAACTCGAGCATTCACCTCTCTCACCACTTCGTCAACATACAAGTTAAACTACTACGGTGACATCACACATCCCTGTCTCAGCCCCACTCTCACCGGAAACCAATCACTCACTTCATTTCCTATCCTAACAAATGCTTTACTACCTTTGTAGAAACTTTTCACTGCTTGCAACAACTTTCCACCAACTCCATATAACCACATCACATTCCACATTGCTTCCCTATCAAATCTATCATACGATTTCTCCAGATCCATAAACGCAACATACACTTCCTTACCTTTTGCTAAATATTTCTCGCATATCTGCCTTACTGTAAAAATCTGATTCATAAAAACCCTACCTCTTCTAAAACCACCCTGTATTTCTAAGATTGCATTCTTTGTTTTATCCTTGATCCTATTAATCATTACTCTACCATACACTTTTCCAACCACGCTTAACAAACTAATACCTCTTGAATTACAACACTCATGCATATCTCCCTTACCCTTATATAGTGGTACAATACATGCACAAACCCAATCTACTGGTACCATTGACAACACAAAACACATATGAAACAATCTCACCAACCATTCAAGTACAGTCACACCCCCTTCCTTCAACATCTCAGCTCTCACACCATCCATACCAGACGCTTTTCCTACTCTCGTTTCATCTAGTGCTCTCCTCACTTCATCTATTGTAATCTCTCTCTCATTCTCATCTCCCATCACTGGCACCTCAACACCTGAAACAGCAATTACATCTGCTTCCCTATTATCCTCAACATTCAGTAACCTTTCAAAATATTCCGCCCATCTTTTCCTTACCTCCTCTCCTTTTAACAACCTCCCATTTCCATCTTTCACTGTCTCTTTCATTCTTGAGCCAGCCTTCCTTACTCTCTTCAATTCTTTCCAAAATTCTTATTCTCTTCATATGAATGACCCAATCCCTGACCCCACCTCATGGCAGCTCCTCTCTTTGCCTCGAGTACCTTGCGCTTTACTTCCACATTTTTCTCTTTATATTTTTCATACTTTTCTACACCATTACTCTGCAGCCATTCTTCAAAAGCCCTCTTTTTCTCTTCCACTTTTACCTTCACTCCTCCATTCCACCATTCACTGCCCTTCCTCATGCTGCCTCCAACAACCGTCTTGCCACACACATCACTTGCAATCCCAACAAAATTTTCTTTTACTAACTTCCACTCCTCCTCTAAATTGCCGGTTTCTCTTACTTTCACTTCGTCATATGTCATTTTCAACCTTTCCTGATATTTACTTTTTACCCCCGGTTTTATTAGCTCTTCAACCCTCCCTAGCTCCCTTTTACATTCACCTACTCTATTCCCTCTCTTTTTTGCTACAACTAATTTTCCTTCCACCAAAAAATGATCAGACATACCGTTAGCCATGCCTCTGAACACGTGCACGTCTTTCAATCTTCCAAACATTCTTTTAGTTATCAACACATAATCCATTAATGCCCTTTCTACTACTCTTCCATTTGCCACTCTTACCCATGTATACTTATTTTTATCTTTCTTTTTGAAAAAGCTATTACTCATCACCATCCCTTGCTCAACACACATATCCACCAGTTTCTCACCACTCTCATTTTCACCTGGTACGCCATACTTCTCAATGACACCTTCTACCTCTCCAGCGCCCACTCTAGCATTTAAATCACCCATGACAACTACAAAATTCCTTCTACCCAGTCCTTCTACACACCTAGTTAATTCATTCCAGAACTCATTCCGCTCTTCTTCACTTTTCTCACTACCTGGCCCATACGCACTGACAAACGCCCAACATTCCCTACCCAACCTAACCCTTACCCACATTAACCTAGATGATATTTCCTTCCATTCCACTACTTTACCAGTCATCCATTCACTCAGCAATAAAGCCACACCCTCTCTCGCTCTTCCCCTTTCAATCCCAGACACTCTACCAGACATTTCACCAAACATCACTTCACCCTTTCCTTTTATCTTCGTCTCACACAAGGCCAATACATCCATCCTTCTATTCCTAAACATACTTCCAATTTCACATATTTTACTCTCTATCGTACTACATCCACGCACATTCAAACACCCCAAAACTAGAGTGCAGGGAGCAGTCACTCTCCCCCCCATCTCCATCTCTTTGTTGCTGTCTCACAGGATATAGATACAGGAGAGGGGGCGCTATTCTAATTTTTATATGCCCCCGCGGCCACAGGGGGCTATATATATATATATATATATATATATATATATATATATATATATATATATATATATATATATATATATATATATATATATATATATACACACACACATATATATATATATATATATATATATATATATATATATATATATATATATATATATATATATATATATATATATATATATATAACGGATTTTGAGCAAAGCGAAAATCAATTTTTGGGTGAGATAGCCATGATGTCCTGATGGAAGGTTCCTTCAGTAGCTTCCTAGGGTATATTTAACTACAGTGGATATTCCCAGAGAATTAAACTAAAGTTTATCACAGAATTCTAACTTCTGGTGCGAGTACCCTAAAGGTTTCCCTCTAGGATATCGTATATCAACAGGGGACGCATGTATTAACACGCCACATAGCTATCTGCACCCCATATAGAGTTAACACTTCTATATGGAAAGGTGGAGAATAACTGGGGAGCCGTTACACAGTTACACTCATCCGTAGCTGCTTTTGGTACTCGAGACGTAAACAAACGAGCGCCATTGGTAAATGACGTCACGTCCGTCCTCATCCTGAGGCCAGCTACTTGCTAATCTCCATGATACAGCAGGACAGGTTGGGGCCTGAAAGGCTGGACTAGAATAGACGGGAGGGTCCTTCAGGACGTCATGGCTATCTCACCCAAAAATAGATTTTTCGCTTCGCTCAAAATCCGTTTTTTGGGCTCAAGCCATGACGTCCTGATGGAAGTGTACCAGAGAATTAATGTATCGTAGAAATTTTCCCCTTTTTATGCAAGTGCCAAGGGCTTCGAATAGAGGTGTGTTTACATGTCCTTACTAGAGGTTCCGTGAAGAACCGACTTCCTGCCCCCCTGGCAGAGAAGTCCTGGTGGACCATGCTAATATCTCGAAGCGATCATTGAAGAGCTACTCACCCTGCGGAGAGTTCGTGCAGGACTCAGAGACAAGACTTAAGGTTAATATTCGGGTCGAAATATTATCAAGCATAGGTAAGTGATTAACATTTACTACACTCCCTGGAATAGAGATCAATCTGGTCTCGAAGGCAGGACGAAGGTAAATATTCAGATAGGATTATTATCAAAGCATGAGTGAGTATATAATACAAGTATATCTATATTATTCTTCTCTTTCAGAAGGAAAGGGGTAAATGAAACTATGACAATCGTATATTTCATAATAAATAATAGGAGCGGAAAGAGACGCACATGTAATAAAATAGACATTTTATTTCAAAGATTGCAGATTATTGTGATAACAATTGCAATAATAAATGTAAAGTTTATTTACAATAATAAAGAATAATGTACATAGAAAATAAAGACTTCAATCTTGAATCTGAAAGGAAATTTTGCTTTTAGAAACACAAGTTCCAGAGGAATGTCAGTCTTTTTCAAAGAAAAACACATCATGCCCTAGAGCATGTGGCACTCATGTAAAGTCTATGACTTTTCACCTTGGTAAAAACAGTCTATTAGAAACACTAAGTGTCCATGAAATCACTATGTATCACAAAAGGGTCAACACAGGCACCCGTAGAGTTAAAGTCCCAAGTAACTCACTGTTCTATGCAGTTAGACGGCAGGTTTCATAACACTACCTGTGGCTACCACGAAATGTTTAACTTCATGCACTTGCTTCGCATAGTGCTTGAAGAAAACGCACGACGATTTTCATCCTTTGAAGCTCTTGAGTCTTTCAAAATCCATGCTCTGGAAGAAGTTCAGAGAAGACGCGACTTTTCTAGGATCATGACCTGCGGGTGTACTGTCAGGATCCGCTCTGTGAATGAAGTAGGTGATTTTCGCTCTTAGTTGTTTCAGTGACAAGTCACTACCCAATGTTTCTCCTTTGAAGAGTTGTCCTCCACCGAAGTCTGAAGTTCTTCAAAGATAGACCTTAAAACTCTCCACTGGGCATAGAGAGACATCTTCCTTCAGGGGGCAGATTCTCCAAGGGCCCCATCTCTTGGTGGGTAGTTCATTCTTAGCGAGAAACGTCGGATCAGGGAAGAGGGTAAGCTCTCCTGTATCTGCGAACAGGATATGACCCTCTTCTCTTGATAATGCCACTATTTCACTGACTCGGGCTCCCGAGGCGAGAGCAAAAAGGAAGATAACTTTTTGAGTCAAGTCTTTTAGAGGGCACGAATCGTTGTCCAGGTTAGAGGCAAAATGGAGCACCTTGTCCAGGGACCAGGAGATAGGTTTTGGCGGAGGTGCTGGGCTTAGTCTAGCGCATGCCTTTGGTAATTTATTGAAGATATCGCTGGACAGATCAATCTAGAAGGCGTACAGGAGTGGTCTAGTCAAAGCCGATTTGCAGGTGGAAATCGTGTTGGCTGCTAAGCCTTGTCCATGAAGGTGAATGAAGAAGGACATGCAAAAATCAATGGTGATTTCCGTAGGATTTTTTTGCCTTGACGAACGAGACCCACTTTCTCCAGGAAGATTCGTATTGCCGTCGTGTAGATTCAGTCTTGTATTCCTCGAGGAAGTCTATACTTTTCTTCGAGATTCCAAACCTTTTCTTTGCGGCTAAGGAGAGAAAATCATGAGATGAAGGTCCCTGTCTTTCAGTGATGAAGCGAAGACAGTCGACTTCTGTACTTGTTGGGAGAGAACTAGGCCCGGGAGGGGAATCAGCGTGGGCTGCAGCTCCAGGACCAGAGGGTACCATTGCTCCGGGGCCACTTGGGAGCCACTAGAGCCGCTGTCCCCTTGAAGGTTCTCAGTTTGGAGAGGACTTTCAGCAGAAGGTTGGGAGGGGGGAACAGGTATATCCTGGACCACCTGTTCCAATCCAGTGACATGGCATCCACTGCTTCTGCCTTGGGGTCCTCGTACGGAGCCACATATCGAGGAAGTTGATTGTTGTCGCTCGTCGCGAAGAGATCGATCTGAAGTTCCGGGACTTGGTGAGAGATGAAGGAGAATGACCTTGCGTCTAGAGACCATTCCGACTCTATTGGGCTTGTCCTTGATAGAGCGTCCACCGTCACGTTGCGGAATCCTTGTAGGTGAACTGCAGACAGGTGCCATTTCTTCTTTTCTGCCAAACGAAAGATTGGAAGAAGTACCTGATTTATCTGGGGCGATCTCGAGCCCTGACGATTGAGACATCTGACTACCACCGAGTTGTCCAGAGTCAGGCGAATGTGGATCGAGGGAGGCGGGGAGAGTTTCTTCAGGGTGAGAAGAACCGCCATGGCCTCCAAGATGTTGATGTGAAACGTCTTGAATAGGGGAGACCATGTTCCTTGAACCTGTTGTTGGTGGGAGTGACCTCCCCAACCCTCCAGTGAAGCGTCCGTGTGGATGTTGATCGATGGAGGCGGGTGTTGAAGAGGAATGGACCTTTTCAGGGCCTTTGCTTCCGACCACGGCTTTAAAAGTGAGCGAAGTCTGTTTGGAAGCCGTCTCTTGAGGTCTCTTCGAGCGATGGATGCAAAATGTCTCCAGACTCCCGCGGCATCCTTTAGCTGTGCGCGAAGCACTGGGTTTGTCACAGAAGCGAACTGTAGAGAGCCGAGAACTTGTTCCTGCTGTCGTCTTGAGATCCGTTTGGATTTTAGAAGTCTTCTGACAGACCCTGCTATTTCCTTCCTTTTCTTTTGTGGAATGGAAAGGCGGTGTGACTGAAGATCCCAATGGATTCCCAACCATTGGAACTTCTGAGCTGGAGAGAGGCGAGATTTCTCGGTATTTATCTTGAATCCCAGATGCTCTAGGAACTGGGTGACCTTGTTGCAGGCTCTTACACAATCTTCGGGCGATGTCGCCCAGACTAGCCAGTTGTCTAGGTAGGCCATCACTTGGATGCCCTGAAGACGGAGTTGTTGGACGATAGCGTCTGCCAGCTTGGTGGAGATCCGTGGAGCCACGTTGAGCCCGAAGGGCATGGCCCTGAAGGCGTAACTTTTCCTTTGGAGTCGAAATCCTAGGTAGGAGGAAGCGTAATGATTCATCGGAACGTGCCAGTAGGTGTCCGCCAGGTCTATGGAGACCGTGTAGGCCCCTTGAGGCAGAAGGGTCCTTATTTGTTGCAGAGTCAGCATCTTGAACTTGTTGTTCGCAATGAACTTGTTGAGAGGGGATAAGTCTAGAATAACTCTGAGTTTGTCGGAGTCCTTCTTGGGAACGCAAAATAGTCTCCCTTGGAACCTGGTTGACTTTACCCTCCTGATCACCTTCTTGTTCAAGAGTTCTAGGACATATTCTTCCAGGAGGGGGGTTGAATGTTGGAAGAATTGCTGGAAGGCTGGGGGTGGTTGAGTCCAGCTCCAGCCTAGTCCCTTCTTGACGATGCTATGCGCCCAGGAATCGAAGGTCCAACGATCCTGGAATTGGCGGAGTCTTCCTCCCATCGGAAGCACTTCATTGCTTCTGGTGTCCCGAGGGTTTGCCACCTCGGCCGCTAGCTCCCCTTCCTCCTATGCCTCTGGAGGGACGGCGAGACGAATCTCTGCCGGAACCTCTGCTTGAGCCCCTACCTCTGGGACGAAAGGTAGTAGCGTGTTGCTCATATGCAGGGGTAAAGACCGGTGACTGCGACACCACTGGTTGGGGGACCAACTGAAAGGTCTGCTGTGGCTGTGTGGCCACTTGGGGAGTAGCGGTACCCAGAAACTGCCGTCTCTGGTGACGTTGCTGGGGTTTCGGCTTTTGAGGTTTCCTCTTAGGCTGAGGGCCATCGTCCTGAGAGGATTTCCTCTTCCTTGACATGGCCCACTTGAGGAGAAGGTTCCTATTCTCCGTGGCGGCCTTATCTACAATCTCTTTCACCAGAGAGGATGGAAAGAGGTACTTACCCCAGATATTGAAGGAAATCAGCCTCCGGGGTTCGTGTTTCACCGTCGTGTTGGTGAACACGAATTCACGACAGGCTCTGCGAGCCCTAGTGAAGCTATATAGGTCCTTCGTCACCGTTGCCAAGTGTGATTTGGCTAGGACCATATAAAAGTCTGGGACTCTAGTATCCCCGGCCATAAGTTCTAGCTGTACCTGGTGGGACAGCGACGCGGCAAGCCTCTCCTTCGTATCCTGTTCCCTACGAAGGAGATGATCATTTAGCCTTAGGAGGTCCTCATTAAATTGACGACCGGCTACGTCAGGCTCTAATTTCCCTACCGTAAAGGTTGACTGGACGTCTTTCCAGTGCCTATCATCGGGAGGAACAGTAAGGGAGAAGGGTCTGCACTTCTCCAGTGCAGGGCAAGGTTTCCCTTCCTCCACTGCCTTTAAGACCGCTGTGAAGGGCTTTTCGATGAAGGAGAAAGTCGCAGCATTCGGCGCAACGAAGGTTGGATGCTTCTTGCTAAGCGCCGGCATCTTGGAGTTGGTGAAACCCCTACTCTTCACCGCCTGGGCTAACATAGCCTGGGCCTTCGCGAGATCGAACACGATAACCACCTTCGGTTCGGTCTCTTCCTTTGAAGCTGGTTCGGACCTGAGCCGGACGTAGCAGTCCGGATAAGCCTCGAAATTCGGGAAGAATTCTACTTCTTCCAGCAAGATAGAGCCAACCCTTTCACTGATGTAAATTTTTCCAGTCGTGATTGGCATATGCTCGGCATATCTCCATGGGTTAGCTTCCAACCAAGTGGTGAGGTCCTTAACCGAAATTCGTTTCGGTTGTTTAAGATTAACCAGAGTAGTCCGGAATTGCTCCTGGGTTTCTCGTAGTTTTTTCTCCCTGATGGCTTCAAGCATCTTGAAGACCTCCTGAGTGGCCGATGGAAGAGGGTCCGGGGTGGCAGAATTCGAAGGAACAGGTTCCTCGGACGGTGCAGGAGTTGCTGCGGGAGTAGAAGCGGGAGCGACCTCGGTCTCCGAATCAGGGTATTCCACCTGATCTTCCTCATAGTCGAGTTCCTTGCCCATGAGGTTCTTCTCCGTCTCTTCGGACATTTTCGACATACGTTCCACGTTATCGGAATCTAGATGGCACTCATGCATGGACTGGGCCATGACAATATCAGGTTCCACCACGATCTGGACGGTGGGGATCTGATCGCGGGGGACCACAGAGTCTTTGGATACCTTTGGGAAAAGCAAGGCCCTCAAATCTTCGTTGGCGAGATACGGTCCGGTGGCATTCTTCTGGAAGCCACGCACCCATTTGCTTAGCTTCTCTCGAGCGTTGTCCCTTGCCTCTGCAGAAGGAGGATCGTCGAACGCCTCGACCAAACGACTCTTGCAGACTGTACAGTTCTGCGGGTCCCAATACTTCAGGTCGCCTTTCTTGGCGGCGCAGGGGGCGTGGGTCCGGCACGCCTTGTGCCCGTAGAAGTCCGGGCGCTTCACCCCGCAGAAGTTGCTCTCACACTTCATATACTCCTCCTGTAAAAGAAAGAGATCATGAGTACATGGAAGGCATAAGAATGAATTACATTACTCTAAAATTAAGATATCTTAATCTAAATTTTTAAACATTAAAGTAATTTACAAGGCATTATAATGCTTGAGAATAATGAGCGGAAAAGGAAGTAGATAGACACATACTTGTGAATCCCGCCCAGTCGGTTACCGTAACCTTATCAGTAGGCAATTTCTTTTGTGGCCAAAGGTCACAAAACGGAAATCCATATAGATAAGCCGTGGTGGGTAGAAGCTAAGCTTCTAACAGAAATTGCCCGCAGGGTGTAGCAGGGTCTGAGACCACTCCGATCCCTGGAGTAGAAGGGGTATAGGAGAAACCCCTTATTAAATGTAGGTTCCGGCAATCGGCTGCACTAAGACACACAGAGTATGCTGGAATATTGTAATGTGCAACCAAACAGCATAGCCACAATCTTGGATGGTAAGACAATACCTATATATAGAAGTGGCCAAGCCATCTGGCTGCAGCATTTTGACTGTCGGCATGTTGTCGGCAGGTATGGGAAGGGGAGCATGTCCCTTAACGTCTCAGGAGGGTTCCGGCAGACTGACGGGACGCCGGAGGCCGGTCCTGCAGGGTGGAAGGCATCAAGACAGACACACTAAGTATCTCTAAAGTATAATACCATCGTGGCGACTGCCGGTACAGCGGCGGGTCGCCGGAAGTGGGCGGGGGCTCCGGCAGCCGAAGGCTGACGGCCTGGTGAGCTTGGATCAATTCATAAGATAGATAGGTATAAGGTTGTATACCTAGACCGCCGTCAATCAATGCAGGCACGCCGGTGGCCGGCTGCGAAGGTCGGCCAGCTGTTACTAGGTAAAATGAGGGGTGGGACGTTGGCTGTATGTCGACGGAAGGCTGACGTCTTAGAGGGGGAGGTAATGGCGGTATCGCCGGCAGTAGAGGCGGCAAGGGACCGGCACCAGGATAGAAAGAGAGAAAGGTAAGGAGGGATGGAAGGGGTAAGATCTCATACCCCTCCGGCATCCCTCCAGAGAGAGTGCACTCATGATAGGAGTGGATACTCCTAGCATCCGGCGGCAGGGAGCCGGCAGTCGGCCGGGTGCCTGGGGTAACCCAATGGAGGGTTAGAGGGCACTCAAGAGGGGGGAAACCCCCGCCGGCCGGACCGCTGCCGGCAACCACCCCCATAGAACGCTATG
>NC_090753.1:40314047-40321547 GCF_036898095.1 Palaemon carinicauda | reverse complement strand
ACCAGGCAAGCTAATATAGTGGTCTCGCCCTATATTAAGTAAAGCATAATTTGTAAAGAACTACTGCGTCAATATGAAATATCGACCAGTTCTCCGCACAATACTTGTATTGGACAAAGGTTTTATATCCGCATAGGAGGAAAACCAATGCAACATAGCTTGCATAAAGGAACAATTCTATTAGAATTATCCTAGATAAGGTACATAGAATGAATGCTCAATTATACCAATAAATTGACACAGGTGAAGGAGACGCAAGGTTCTCAAGAACCAGATTATTGACAGGCAATAAATAGACAGGTTAACCACAATTATATATATATATACATAGGAAGAGGATAACCCCAAAACTTTAAGCATAAGTATGATAGTAAACAGAGCTTGTTTGTCTGAAAGAAAAAACATTAGATGCCACTTTTAAGATACCGAGGTATCAAAGTCATAAAAGTCTGTATTACAAATCAATGACATTAGCGTTAGAAACGCTCGGCACACATGTCTGCACTTATGCTAGGTTCACCTTCGGAAATGGAACAGTCTGGATGGGCAACACAGTGCCCTCACTTAGTTTGTAGTACAGTATGTAACTACACACTCACCCTGGAATTAATCGTCCCAATTAAGACCACTGTTCCTCGCAGAGTTAAACAGTAGGGTTAACACCGCGACCCACTGCTACCACAGATCTCTTTTAGTTCCTCTACTTGCTTCGCATAGTGGTGAAAGAACACTCTGGAAGACTTCCAGCCAGTGTATGAACGGAGATGTTCAAAATCCATACAATTAAAGAAATTTAAGGATGAGGCAACTTTCCTCGGATCGTGACCTGCGGGTGTATTGTCAGGATCCGCTCTGCGAATAAAATATGTGATTTTCGCTCTGAGTTGATTCAGAGATAAATTTGAGCCTGATGTTTCTCCCCTGAATAGTTGACCACCCTTGAAGTCTGAAGTTCTATGAAGATAGACCTTTAGGCATTCTACTGGACATAGAGATGCATCTTCTTTCAGAGGGCAGATTCTCCAGGGACCCCACCTGTTGGTGGGTAACTCATTCTTGGCGAGAAACGTAGGATCCGGAAACAGGTTCAGTTCTCCCCCATCCAGGAACTGAACACGACCTGCCTCTCTCGAGAGGCTACAATCTCACTAACCCTGGCCCCGGACGCGAGTGCAAAAATAGGAAAATAACTTTTTGTGTCAAATCCTTTAACGCACACTCTTCATTGCTCAACAGAGAAGCGAAATGAAGAACTTGTCTAAAGACCATGAAATGGGCTTTGGAGGTGCTGAAGGTCTGAGCCTAGCACAGGCTTTCGGGACTTTATTAAAGATCTCGTTACCTAGGTCGACTTGGAAGGCATATAGAATGGGCCTTGTCAAAGCAGACTTACACGCTGAAATCGTGTTCGCTGCCAATCCTTGACCATGGAGGTGGAGAAGAAAGATAAGCAGAAGTCTGTCAAGATCTCCTGCGGATTCTTCGCCTTGACAAAAGGCCACCCATTTTCTCCAAGATGACTCATATTGCCTTCTAGTAGATTTACACTTATATTCCTCAAGGAAGTCTATACTGGCATTCGAAATCCCGAAACGCTTTCTCACCGCTAGGGAGAGAAAATCATGAGCTGCAGGGTCCGGGTTTTCTGTAATGAAGCGCAGACAGTTGACTTCTGGACTCGCTGGGTCAGAACTGGATCTGGTAGTGGTACAAACTTCAGCTACAGTTCCAATGCCAGGAGGAACCACACGCTGTTCGGCCACTTGTGGGCCACTATTGCCGCTACCCCTTGAAGGATCTCAGTTTGTTGAGGACCCTCAACAGAAGGTTGTGAGGAGGGAACAGCTAAATCTTGGACCATCTGTTCCAGTCGAGGGACATCGCGTCCACTGCTTCCGCTAAGGGGTCCTCGTACGGGGCACGTACAGGGGCAACTTCTTGTTGTCTTTCGTCGCAAAGAGGTCTATCTGCAGTTCTGGGACTGATTCAGAATGAAGGAGAATGATCCTGCGTCTAAGGACCATTCCGACTCTATCGGTTTGAACCTGGATAGAGCGTCCGCTGTCACATTGCGGACTCCTTGAAGGTGAACTGCCGACAGGTACCACTTCTTCTTTTCCGCCAATCGGAAGACGGCCAACATCACCTGGTTGAGAGGTGGTGACCTCGATCCTTGTCGAATCAAGTATCTCACAACTACCTCACTGTCTATCACCAACCTTATGTGGATCGAGTGACGCGGGGAGACTTTCTTTAAGGTAAGGAGCACTGCCCTAGCTTCTAGAAAGTTTTATGTGAAAGGTCTTGAATAGCTTGGACCAATTCCCCTGGACTTTTTTCCGATGAGAGTGACCTCCCCATCCCTCCTTCGAGGCGTCTGAGTGAATCGTCACCGACGGGGGAGGTGGCTGAAGAAGAACCGACTTCTTTAGATGTCTGGCTTGGGACCAAGGCCTGAGAAGAGTACTTAGCCGAAGCGGCTGGTCTTCTCAGATCTCTTCGCGCGTTTGATGCATAACTTCTCCAAACTCCGATTGCATCCTTTAGCTGTGCTCATAGCACTGGGTCTGTCACCAAAGCAAACTGGAGAGAGCGCAGTACCCTCTCCTGCTCGTGTCTTGATATCCTTTCGGAATCTAGAAGTCTCTTGACAGAACCCGCTATCTCCTTCCTTTTCTTCGCCGGGGTGGAGAAACGGTGTGACAAAAGGTCCCAGTGGATTCCCAGCCAATGGAAATTTTGAGATGGAGAAAGTCGAGACTTTTTCTGTTGATCTTGAAGCCTAGGTACTCTAGGAACTGGATCACTTGACTGGAAGCTTGCAAGCATTCTGTCTCGGATGCTGCCCACACCAACCAGTCGTCCAGGTAGGCTACTACCTGAATTCCCTTTAGGCGTAATTGTTTGAGAGCTACGCTCGCAAGCTTCGTAAAAATCCTTGGGGCTATGTTTAGCCCGAATGGCATGGCTCCGAAGGCGTATAGTCTTCGTTGTAGCCTGAACCCTAGGTAGGGGGAGAGTTGATGGCTAATTGGAATGTGCCAATAGGCGTCTGACAAGTCTATAGAGACGGAATATGCCCTCTTGGGCAGTAAGGTCCTTATGTGTTGCAGTGTTAGCATTTTGAATTTGCAATTCACTATGAACTTGTTGAGTGGCGACAAGTCCAGAATGACTCTGAGCTTTTCCGAGTCTTTCTTGGGAACACAAAACAGCCTCCCTTAGAAATTGATGGGCTTCACCCTTCGGATCACCTTTTTTCTCCAACAGTTCTTGAACGTACTCCTCCATAACGGGGGTGGAGTGTTGGAAAAACCGAAGGCACGGGGGTGGAGTGCTGTACCAGCTCCCACCCACTCCATTCTTGAGTAGGCTGTGGGCCCAGGGATCGAAGGTTCACCGATCCCGAAATTTCAGAAGTCTCCCTCCTACCGGTATCACCTCACTTGGACTGCCGTCCTGAGGTCTTGCCTTCCTGACCACGACCACCCCTGAATCCCCTTCCCCTTGAGGGGCGTCTTAGACGAGCCTCTGGCTGCTCCTCTAGGCTTTGCTCGAAAGGAAGTAGACTGCCCTTCGAACGCTGGGGTGAATGCCGTGGACTGTGTCGACACGGCCTGGGGTACCCACTGAAAAGTGGTCGGGGTTTGTGCCACGATCTTGGGCACTGGGGGCAATGGCAATTGCAGTTGCTGTTGCTGTCTAAGAGGCTTGGCTGGCCGAGACGGTAGCCTAGTCCTCATAGTCTTCCTCTTTGGTTGAGGACCCTCATCCGGGGAAGACTTTCTTTTGATAGCCAGGCCCCACTTCTGGAGAAGGTTTCTATTCTCCAAGGCGGCCTTATCAACAACTTCTTTGACCAAGTCGGTAGGGAAAAGGTCTTTTCCCCAAATGTTGGAGGAGATTAGTTTCTTTGGCTCGTGCCTCACCGTAGCCGAGGTAAACACGAACTCCCTATAAGCTCTCCTTGCCTTGACGAAGGTAGTAGGTTGGCCAGGGCACCAGCCACCCGTTGAGATACTACCGCTAGAGAGTTATGGGGTCTTTTGACTGGCCAGACAGTACTACATTGGATCCTCCTCTCTGGTTACGGTTCATTTTCCCTTTGCCTACATACACACTGAATAGTCTGGCATATTCTTTACATATTCTCCTCTATCCTCATACACCTGACAACACAGATTACCAAACAATTCTTCATCACCCAAGGGGTTACTGCACTGTACTTGTTCAGTGCCACTTTCCTCTTGGTAAGGGTGGAAGAGACTCTTTAGCTGTGGTAAGCAGCTCTTCTAGGAGAAGGACACTCCAAAATCAAACCACTGTTCTCTAGTCTTGGGTAGTGCCATAGCCTCTGTACCGTGGCCTTTCACTGTCTTGGGTTGGAGTTCTCTTGCTTGAGGGTACACTCGAGCACACTCTCCTATCTTATTTCTCTTCCTCTTGTTTTGTTAAAGTTTTTATAGTTTATATAGGAGATATTTATTGTTGTTACTCTTCTTGGAATATTTTATTTTCCTTTTTTCCTTTCCGCACTGAGCTATTTTCCCTGTTGGAGCCCCTGGGCTTATAGCATACTGCTTTTCCAACTAGGGTTGTAGCTTAGTAAGTAATAATAATAATAATAATAATAAAGGTCCTTCGTCACTGTGGCCAGATGAGACTTGGCCACTACCATGAACATTTCATGGACCTTGGGGTCACTTGCCATCGTCTCGAGAGTAGTCTGAAGAGACATTGAGGCAGTCAGTCTTTCTTTTGTATCGAACTCACTTCGCAAAAGAAAGTCAGACAGCTTAGGGAGGTCCTTGCCGAACTGACGTCCGGCAATATCAGCCTCCAACTTTCCAACTGAGAACGTAAGATGGACGTCCTTCCAGTCTTTGTGGTCCATAGGCAGGGCCAGCGACAAGGGTTTACACTCCTCTAGGGAGGGGCAAGACTTGCCGGCCTCGACTGCTTTTAGTACAGCCAGAAACCCTTTCTGTAAAAAGGGGAAGGCTCTAGTAGGCGAGGACACAAAGGAAGGGAGCTTCCTATTCAATGCGGCTACCTTTGAGTTAGAGAAGCCCCTCTCTTTCATCGAGGATCAAAGTAGAGCTTGAGCCTTAGCATGGTCCATCACTATGACCTCCTTCGGCTCTGTCTCCTCCTTTGAAGCTGGTTCCTTCCTCAGCCGGACATAACAGTCCGGATATGATGCCTTGCTGGGCCAGAATTCCACCTCCTCCAGGGGAACTGATCCCAGCTTATCCGAGATGACGATCTTTCCAGTCGTCATCGGCATGTGCTCAGCATACCTCCATGGGATAGCATCTGAGCACAAGGGAAGGTCTTTCACATTGAGCTTTTTCTGGGGCCCATGTGATTCTGCAAGGCACTGCATTCGCAGTTCCATTGCAGCCGCCTTCTCCTGATTCTCCTTCTGCATTTGTTGGATCACTCCAACAATAGAAGAGAGGGCCTGTCCCAGCTCTACTGGGAGACCGGCCGATGTAGAGGGAATAGGCTCCGGAATCTGAACCGGAGTAGCCGACACCTCGTCGACGTCTACCTCTACAACGTCTGGGGCTTGAACTTCATCCTGGGCTTCTGCCAGGAGGTCTTCCTCCTGACACCCGTCCACATCAGACATCCTGTCATCTAACTGGATGTCTTGCATCGCGACCGCGACTTCAGCATCCAACTGGATCTGAACTTAGGTGATCTCCTCTTGAGGCTGGGGAATCACTGCATCAGCTGATGCCTTAGGGAAAAGATACGCCCTCATCTTCTCACTTGGAAGATAAGGGCCAGAAGTGTTCTTTTGGAAGCCCCTTACCCAGGTACGAAGCTTCTTCCTAGCTATATCCCTTGATTCCTCTGTCCTAGGGGAATTAAAGGTCTCAGTAATCAGGTTAGTGCACACAGTACATACCTGAGGGTCCCAATACCGGAGATCATCCTTGGAGACAGCGTATGCTGCGTGTCTCCTACAAAACTCATGTCCGCAGAGGTTCTTGCTGCTGACATTGCAGAAAGCACTTCCCCACTTCGGAGTGTCCTTCTGTAAAGAGAAGAAATTTCCATGAGTATCAAGTGAACTATGTATCACTGGATATGCATAGTATAGCATAACAATTCAGAAAGGAAAGACACACACTTGTGTTTCCCTCACAACCCATTGTTGCAGCCTTCCAGATAATAAAATCAAAATGGTTTATCTCTTCTAGAGTAACCAATGCAAGGTTTCCAGAGGAAACAGGTGGAGCTGACACCTAAGCAATGATTTTAAAATCCTGGATAATAGACAGGAAAGAACTCAGCTTCCTATCTGTAGGGCAACAGCAAAGGGATGTGCAAGAAAACACAATAGTGTTAGAAGACACAGTGCTGTACCAAAACCCTTACCATAGTTTTCTTCTTACTGTATATGTTATACTGAAGAATACTAGTACAGTATAGGGGGATGTGTTCCGGCCTGCCTTTGCCGGCCGGCACACACCACAACTAGCTTTAAAGTATACTACTTAACAGCTATAAGGCGGCAGCACTCTGGTTCAAATGCATGTGCCGGTCGGCAGCAACTGCCGGCCGGTAACAGCCAATGTTGGTCGGCAATGGCTGCCGGCCAGCAACTACATAAGGTAGTACCCAGCTGCCGGCCACACTCTTGGTGACCGGCAGACAAGGGCTGACATAAGCCGGCCGGCAAAGGTACAAGACCGATGCCAGCCGGCAGCAAAAGAACCAGAGGACTACACCTGCCCGGCTGCCAGCCTCATAGGCCGGCAGCCGGCCTCATAGGCCGGCAGCCGGGTCAGGTACAGCACTAGAAGAAAAATAGAATGGATGCCGGGATAAGAGTGTACACAACCTCCAAGCCCGGCAACCGAAAGAGTGCATATAAGGAAGGGGAGAAACTAATTCAGGCTTCCTGACCAATGCCATCTGGCTCTGCCGGCAGGCATGGATGAGGGACCAAGAGAGGTCCGGGCAGCACTCGAAAACATAAGACCCTTGCCGGCCAGCAGCTCTGCCGGCCGGCAAGGGGCTGAGTCAAATCCACATCCTAACCTATACTAGGTCCAGATGTAGAACGACGTACAGTACAGTAATGGCTCGGCAATTACGAAGAAAGAGGGGGAAGGGACATGAGGGTCCTGCCAACCTTGCTTTAGTGACAGATCACCCGCAGCCAAGAAACTTATCTTAGCCTAAGGGAGATCTAAGGGGGAAGGCCAGCAATACTTGCCAGCTCCCAGAGCACCAAAGCAAGGAAGGCGTTGCTACTCCCAAGGAAAGAACTTATCCTCCCCCGAGAACAGCAACAAGGACTAGTCTGGTAGATCACAAAAGAAGGAATCATATCCACAGAAACCTTCGGTAGTGACCTAAGGGAGCTAAGCTCCCTTTGTCTGTGTTAGGTCAGCGAGGGGGACTCAGCCCCAAGCCAGACAACACAGACTCAGACTAAAAAACTCTGTTGTTCTGTCCCTCTTGAACCATAACTACAGGAAC
>NC_090753.1:40302976-40307976 GCF_036898095.1 Palaemon carinicauda | reverse complement strand
CTTTACTGTCTAAATATTCTCTCCTGTCATTCCTGGCTTTTCTTTTGACTTGACTATCAATCCTGGAATACTTAGCATGATCTACCTTGTGAGTTTCTTTACTTCCTCGAAAACTTTCAACAGTCAATAATATTTCTGTCTTTTTCTGCTTTTTATGGTATCCTAAGTAGCATTTGATATCTATGTCTTCCTCCTTGTACCCACATTTCCTAAAACTTCCCTAGTAACTGACTGATATATGTTCTTAATATCACATCATTCTCCGTTAATTGTCTGCTCTTATTCTCTTAAAGTCTTTAAGACAGCAAATCAATTCCTACATTTAAGGGTAGGCTCCATGTTTAATTGCAAAGGTTTCTCTTTCGCATTCCCCAAGAGAGATCAGTTCACGAAACATTCAGCTGGGCTCCATGAGACACTAAAATAGTTGGAAGACCCAGGCCTATACGGCTAAGGACTATGACGCACAAAGTAAGATATGAAGAATGGAGAAGTATTGAATTAAAAGCTAAAGATGCAGACGACCGGTGAAATCAAAACCGAGGCCCTTTGAGCCAATAGCTGCAGGAGGAGATGATGATGATGATGATGATGATGATGAGGATGATGATGATGATGATATATATATATATATATATATATATATATATATAATATATATATATATATATATATATATATATATATTATATACACATATATATGTATATATATAATTGTGTATATATATAAATAAATAAATATATATATATATATATATATATATATATATATATATATATATATATATATATATATATATATATATAGAGAGAGAGAGAGAGAGAGAGAGAGAGAGAGAGAGAGAGAGAGAGAGAGAGAGAGAGAGAGAGAGAGAGAGGGCGTGGATTATAGGATCAGTCTCTAGGACATTTTACTGTCCTTTGTTTCCCGCAGTCATGAAAGTCCTCATAACCTTAAAATTTTAAATTGTTCACTTTTTCACCTTTACCCCCACTTGCAATTGTTGGTGTTATAGATCACGAGGTTCATATCAGTATTACCTCCTGAACCTTAAAATGATTTACGGATATAGCCTACTAGCCCTACCAATTAGCCAGGTGAATTGCTTTTACCTCCAATTCAATTAGAATGAAGGATAGGGACGGGGTGAATGGACAGCTAACACTACATGGTAATTGATCAGAAAACGAAAGAAAACGTTTAATAACGTCTGGCCAGAAACATGGGAAGTAAATTCTCTCTCAATTATGAACGATAGTTTTGTAATCTAATTTTCTTACTAAGATGTTTGAAGGGAAAGTAATCATAGTTAACATTCTTCCGGTTAAAATGGTTATAGTCTGGGGGTCTTGGGAGGAGATTATCAATTAAATAAAAATAAGAGAATGTTTGATAACTAAGAAATTAGTAAAAAACAAACGGAAAACGATGCAGTACTGAAATGTTCCCTAAGAAATTGAAAGAGAGTTGAATAATATTTTTTGCCCAAGCAATCTGTGAGCAATAATAATAATAATAATAATAATAATAATAATAATAATAATAATAATAATAATATCTATATGATTATTATCATATTTCGTACATATTAAACAATGACATTACATATATATTTCCATTTGTTAATCAGTTGGCTCATTACAGAAAGATTTTTTTTTTTTTTTTTATATTATAAGACATATGGTACAGGATTGTGTAGAATATAAAAATCAACTTTTGATGGCATTTCTGGTTTACGAGAAAGCCTTTTAAAGTATGCACCGGCCAATTTTGTAGCGAGTATTGAGTTCTTATAGACTTTCATATTCAAACTTGATTATTAAGCCTGTTCATGAACATGTTAAGTGCACAGTTAATGTTAGTGGGGTCCTATCAAATAAATTTTCCAGTGAACAGCTGAGTAGATCAAGGTAATGAGTTGTCCCCTATATCGATTATCCTCCTCATAGACTATGTGATATATAAAATAGTTAGGGATGATAGAGAAGGATTGGACTTTATTAGAAACAGGAAATTACCTGGCATAGAGTATGCTGATGAAGTTTTCCTTATTAGCAGAGCACCATTTGACTAGCAAAGCTTGCTTGCCAGAATGCTTGAAATATCACATGTGGTTTAGGCTAAAGATGAATAGAAGAAAGATAGAGAGGATGAGATCGGAATATGCGATGGAAGATGAAATATCATTGGAAGGCGAGAAAGATTAATAAGGTAAAATCATTTAAATATTTAGGAAGTATAATCTGCAATACAGGATCTTCAGAATTGGAGTTTAGTGAAATATTGAAAAAAAAGCAAACGTCTATGTTGAGTAGCATTTGGAAATCTAATTGCCCGAAATTACAAATAAAAATCAGGCTCTATATCAGTTTGGTGAAATCAGTGTTACTGTATGGACATGAGTCGTGTTATAGCAATGAAACAATATCCAACAGATTTTTTAGTTTTTGAGAACAAAACCCTCATAAGATTATTGGGAGTTAAATAGCAGGATTGAATTAGAAAGGAAATTATATGAGAAATTACTCGAGTTCCTTATGATGATGAGGTCTTGGTGAGGGGTGGATGGCCTTCACAATCACTAAATGGGTTGGAAGACCTAGGCCTACATTGCTGAGGACTATGAAACGTGAAGTGGTAAATGATGAATAGCGAAGCATTGAATTAAAAGCTCAAGATAGTGATGACTGTTGAAATCTAATCGAGGCCATTTGCGTCAATATGCGTAGGAGGAGATGAGGATGATGATATATTGTATTATATCATATTGTATTATATTATACTATATTATATATTATATCACATCTTATCATTTCATATTTTAATATATTATAATGCATTTTAAAAAATATCAATATAGAAATATATGTCAAAATTACATGAAAAATAGGATGTCTAGTTTACACCACCAAATGCAAAAACACAAAAAACTGATTATATTCTTCTATTCAATGCAAGAATATTTTGACTTTAAATTGTTCAATAAGATGTTTATCATATCGAGATTGTTTCCTTCATCTAAAGGTTTATGTTAAATGAAATAAAAATGCTGTCTCATTTGATTATTAAAAAAATAATTCCTTTAATTTACTTCATTTATTACCTCTGCCAACGAAGCTGTATTGAAGTTATGCCCCCCCCCCCCCTCCTCCCCGTTTGTATGTTTGTTATTTGTGTATGTGTGCCTGCTTGTGTTTGTTTGTGAACAACTACCTGGGTACTCTAGTTTCAATGAATAAATTCAATATATTTTGTTTTCATCTTAACGTATATGATATATATTGTTTGTATTCATTTAATGTTCTTTATGTATATTGAGATTATTATTTGATTTGGAAAATATAAAATCATGCTTTTTCTCAGTTTAAAGCATTGGATGGATACCCAAGAGAAGGCATCTGGAGAGATTTTATTTTTCCTTAGGGAATATGACTATTTTAATCGAATTCTTGTTTCATCTACAAAAAGCTATAATGTATATATTTTTTCTCTGTAATGCTCCTGTTTCATATATGTTCATACAATGTAATGCTATAGTCTCTCGCTCCCTCACACATTGGTAATAAGACAACTTTTTAAAGGAAGCCATCGCAATGCTTTAGTCTGTTTGAATTGATCAACATTCATACTCCGAAGTGCTTGTATATAATATTGTTCGCTGTTGAATTAACGTTACTTGCACTCATCTCGCCTCTCTGTTTGAGACTAACGCCTACGTTGCCAAATCCCTTATAACCGCATTGGATAAATTTCTAAGGAAAGGGGATCCGAAATAATCCGCATCGCGGAATTTGGTCAAATATCTGTTTTTTGACGAATATTTTTTATGGTGTAATTTTTCATCTATATCTTCTGTTTTCAACATAGACTAAGAAGAACTTGTAGGTATTATTAGTTCTTTTTCCTATTATTCTGGCCGAGCAAAAAAGGAATGTTTTATTTTTGAAAAAAAAAAAAAAAAAAATGGCATTTTATCCAATATTTTCATTGGTGTGATTTATGGTCTGTATTGTCTATTTGTAGTATTTTCTGCACAATTTCTATTTTTAAAGGTCTTTCAAAGCAATGAATTGTTCTTTTTTTATCATTAAAGGCAATCTCTATTATGGCCTGTTTGTTTTATCAACATTATCTATCGCATCTCTATTAAATTAATTTTTTTTCCCCTTGAAAGAAATGCCCGGCAGGGTTACTTATGTTTAGGGTAGAAGTCAGTTTGTTATGATAATAATAATAATAATAATAATAATAATAATAATAATAATAATAATAATAATAATAATAATAATAATAATAATAATAATAATAATAATAATAATAATAATAATAATAATAATTATAATAATAACAATTATTATTATTATTAATAAAAATAATAATAATAATAACAATTATCATTATTAATAATAATGATAATAATAATAATAATAATAATAATAATAATAATAATAATAATAATAATAATAATAATAAATACGATGTATTATCAGTGGGAAAAGCAGGATACAAGAAAAAAAATAACCCAAATGAAGAAAAGAAATAAGGAAATAGATAAATTTATAAAAATAATAAATAATCAATCAATATTTTTAACACCATTAACAACTATAAAATAGATCTGTTATATTTAAACTATGAGTAGATAATACCCAATCTCTCTCTCTCTCTCTCTCTCTCTCCTCTCTCTCTCTCTCTCTCTCTCTCTCTCTCTCTATTTGAATGTGTTTTTATATAATAAAACTGCTGCTTTTAACTCTTACAGTACCTGAATTTGCCTTCCTCTGACATGACGTTGAGTAATGTCTAATGTATCACAAATAATATAAAACACATAATAAAAAATGTTTTCTCTGCATTCAACGTCAATTGTAAGCAGTCACGAAGCTCATCCGGAGTGAATACTCATTTCTGAGTTAAAAATATATCAATTTCATGTTCAACTTGTTTTTGTTTTTTGTAATCATGTTCATATTGATATACAATATTATATTTTCATT
>NC_090753.1:40292976-40297976 GCF_036898095.1 Palaemon carinicauda | reverse complement strand
TATGATCCTCTCCTTTCACCGCCTCCAAGGGTTCATTTCATATTCCAGATCGAAAGGTTTTAAGCGGACTTTGAAGGATAAGAATTCCATCTGTTGCTTCAGAAGAAATGGAGGAAGTCATTACTCGGAACTCAGGACAAAAATCAAGGATTCTTTGTTTTCCGTTCAAAAGTGGATGGAGGCACATGAATGACGGCATTAGGTCATGCTTTTCCGAACTGTGACAACCACACACACTTATATATATATATATATATATATATATATATATATATATATATATATATATATATATATATATATATATATATATATATATATATATATATATACATATATATATATCCTAATTCATGGACAAACCGAGTGAAGATACACAATTCGTAGTTCAAAAGTTGCCAGACCTCCAGGCAAGTGTTAGGCCTTTCAATGACCGACGGCCTAAAGAAGGGTTTCAATCAATTGAAGTGTTTTTGAGAGACTTTGAAGTATCTACATACGGGTGGTCGGAAAGAGAGAAAGCGATTCAAGTAATTAGATTACTAAAAGATGCTCCGGCAATGAAGGTAATGTGTTGGCCACAAGAAAGTTTAAGAAGTTATACTGAAATAAAACGACATTTAATTGAGAAGTAACACTTGCCTGATGCGAGAAAGGGAGACCTAAAAGAAAATTACAAACCCAAAATACAGGAAGGTGAATCTATTCTTAGTTTTTCAATTCGTATTTTTCGGGATTACGATTCGTTTGCTACCCGGAGTGCCAATCTCCCAGGTGATAAAAAGGCAATTGCCCCTAAACATATACGCAGATTAGTAAACCCGTATTTATGTGATTATTTGTTCGATGACAATCGCTCGTTAGCAGTTATAGTAAGTGCAAAAAAAAAATTTTAGAAAGTTTGCCAGAAGAAAAAAGGACTGGAATAACGGGGCCGATTCCGAAAAGCAGGCAGTCATGAGAGGAAGTCGACCCCCAAAGAGAGGTTAGGGGAATGCAGTCAGCAAATTAGCAGAGTCTTCAGATGTTGGCACTGTGGGGGAGAGGAGCACCGACGAGTGGAGTGCCCCACCCAAGGATCCCCCCTCTGTTACACTTGTCAGACCTACGGTCATCTATCTCGAGAGTGCCCAGCAAAAAACGCCTAGGGCTGGCGGGTTGGGGCACACTTACACCTCCCCCCGCCAACGTCCGAGGAAAAGGAAAAAGAGGAAGGGGGAGACGAGGAAGTTCGATGCCACCCCGCATGACATCACAAGCAGTAGCCGAGGAAGCAGTGATGACAGATGTGACAGAGCAGGCACTGGGGACCATCATCGGTACCCCCCGACCTCACCCCCGCAGCACTAGGGAGAAGACCAGTGGCCAGCGGCATAGCAGCTGAGGTCATCGGCCCGTGGCCCATATCTCGTAATGGCCGTCTGGGAATGTTAGCAGTTAGGATTGACCTGCAAGAAAAATTCATCCGAGTGCTGATTGACACGGTAGTCAGTGTTTCATTGATTGAAATAAAATTCTTCTCAAATCCACTACAGCCAGCGGCATCCATTGTTCTTGCCACACAAGGATGAAATAAACTACACATAAACCATATAGCAATGGTTAAATTCAAGGTGGGGTCTTTGAAGTTTACCACATTATTTTTTTGTCTTGACCACCTTGGAAGTTTCACGAATCGAGGCTATCTTAGGAATAGACTTTATATTCAATAATCAAATTTGCATTTTTGGGGGAAAAGATACATCAGTAAAAGCAGGAGGGTACATTTTACCGATAGAAAATCATGAGACAGTAAGTGCGTTTGTTAGCTAAGAGAGTCATTTAAGTAGGGTAACAGCTGTCCCTGAGAGAGAAGTGTTGTCCCCTCAGGCCATTACGAGCATACCTGTGACCCCGTGTCACCTTCTTGCGGAACGATCCAAGGTAATTGTTAAACCCCATGACAATTGGGTCCAAAAGATATTAGAGGACTTGACCAAAGTTAAAGAGAACAAAGCTGATATAATGATAGTTAATTTGTCAAATAAAAGAGTTGTTTTAGGAAGTAATTCTGTGTGTGAATTAGAGTTATTTGAAATTGCTTATAATGGGATGTTGGGAGCCACAACTCTAGCCTGCATAGACGAACACACTCAGAATTTGATTATGTAAGCGTGAAAATTATATCTCAGAATATCAGCCTGTAGTTAGTGACATTGTCAATAATTATTCCGATGTAATTGCAATTGGAGATGAGGATTGAAATTGGGCAGGCGGAGCCGATCAGGTCAAGGCCTTATAAGGTACCCATTCATTTTCAGGGAGAGATAGAAAGGGAAATTAATAAATCAAGGGAACAAAGGATAATCGAGGAGAGCGAATCCACCTGGGCTTTTCCAATTGTAGCTGTTAGGAAAAAGGATGGCTCAGTAACATTGTGTGTTGATTATAGGAAATTAAATGCAGTCACTAAGGATAATGTCTTTCCATTGACCCCGATTGAAGAATGACTTGCGAAAGTACGGGATAGCAAATATTTTACAACTATTGATTTAAAATTTGGATAAAATCAAATACCCATTCAGGAAGACGGTAAACGTAAAACGGCATTATCGCTAACGATCAATCATTTCAGTTTAATTTTCTTCCTGTCGGTGTTAAAAATGCTCAAAGTCATTTTTCTTAGAGTAATGATGGCTGTTTAGTGGCCTTTAATTGGCCATAATTTTCTTGTTTATCTAGATGATATCATAATTACAAGGAAAACAGCCAAAGAACATAACAATAAAATTTGTAAAGTTTAAGCAGCATTGTAACGTAATGGTATGAAAATAAATTCGTCCAAGTGCAAATTTGTCTGTAAATAGGTCGAGTTTTTAGGTCACAAAATAACCCCAGAAGATATCCAACCCTGCCCCAGTAAAGTAGCGCTTATTAGATATTTCCCCAGGCCTACGTAACTCTAAGGAAGTAGCTGGATTCCTAGGGCTAGCTGGTTATTACCGTAAATTCATAAGACATTTTGGAGAGATAGCGAGACCCTTACATGCTTTAAAGAAACAGTAGTAATAAATTGGGGAGAGGAAGAAGAAAGAGCCTGTAACCATTTAAAAGCTGCCTTAACTAGCAATGAATTGCTCGCATATCCTAGATTTGATCGCCCGTTTTTAGTGACAACAGATGCAAGTAGCGTTGCTATTTGTGGCCTAGTTTCTCAACGAGACGATAAAGGCAGAGAGCGACTCATTCTCCCGGGAATTAAAAGGGGCAGGAAAGAATTATAGTACATTCGATCGAGAGGTTTAGACTATTTTTTGGGTTCTAGAGAGGCATGGGTTCTTTTTATTAGGTCAGTCGATTGAATTGCAAAGTGATCATCGCGCCTTGTGTGATTTGTATTATAAAAATGATTTGACCTTTCGTCAAGCAAGATGGATTGAGAGATTGTTAGAGCTTAATATGAAGGGGTTTTCACCACATAGAAGGTAAAGCTAACAAGGTAGTTGATGCTCTCTCTAGAGGTACAATAATAGGAGTAACAACTAGAGCACAAAAGAGGAACGAAGAACAACCAAAATATTGAAAACCCCCATCAAAATAGAGAGAATAAAGAACGGGATGAGAATTCTCCCGATGAGCATTCAGAAAACGGGGGGTGAGAGAGAGAGAGAGAGAGAGAGAGAGAGAGAGAGGAGAGAGAGAGAGAGAGAGAGAGAGAGGAGAGAGATACGAACGGCGAAGGGGAATATGTGTTGGTGACCGAGGATATGACCAGGGGTGTCCAGAATGAATGCCCTGATGATGCAGGTTTAATTGACTTAGGAGGTTGGGACATGAAAGAAATTCGAGAGGGACAGAAAAAAGAGGAATGTATGGAAGGAGTGCGAGCAGTGATTACAGGAATCGGAGAGTTATCCGTCATTTCTGAATGCGCCTTGTGAGAAATTTTTTATTGAAAATTATGTCTTATATTGTGCTTACGAGGAGAGGGGAGGAGAATTTTGTGCACTGGATTGATAGAACATTAAGGAGAGCACATGAATCCTTCTTTTGGTTAGGAATGAAAAAATCTATAGAGAATTATATAAAAGGTTGTCAAGCTTGTATCTGTTTCAAAGAACTTAAAAACACTGTACCAGAAGCTAGAAAGCAGCCTGTGGTTCCTATTAAGTTTTATATAGTGCATATGGATGTATTCGGATCATTTCCTACTAGGTTAACACAACATAAGTATATATGTGTATTTGTGGATGCATTTAACTCGGTACACCTCATACTTACGCTATGTTGGATAGATCTGCAAATTCATAAGCCCAGGGGCAGTGTTCTTTCATTACTAGGTTTGGTTGTCCGAAAATTTTGACAAATGATAATGCTCTTGAGTTTATAAATTAGGTGGTGAAATCGGTCACGGATTTGATGAAAATTGAACACCTTTCAGTGACCACATATAGGCCTTGAGCAAATGGCTTAGTAGAATCGCATAATAGGGAAGTAGTGCCAACTTTGCATTATATACTTAGTGGCTGATGACCCTCTTTATTGGCACGCCATGATTCCTACTGAAGAGCTAGTTTTGAACGTTTCATATAGTGCTTTGTTTCAGGACACGCCTTTCTTTTTAGTGTATGGACAGGATCCTGTGTTGCCATATACAGTATAGTACTGATCAATTCACAAAAAATTGCCAAATTATTCAACTGAGCAATAACCTGTATATTTATTGAATCTATTGAGGAGAGTAATGTATGTGAAATGATTACAACCTAGGAAACACAAACTACAGCCAGCGTTTTGGGTCCCTACGGAGTAAAGATAGTTAAGTCTAACACAGATGTAATACAAAACATTGTTAATGGCGCAGTGTCTGAAGATCATCAAGCACACATACATATGGTACCTGAAGAGGTAATTTTCAAAAGTGTTCCTCCTTACCCCTGCATACGTGACATCCCTCGAGTTGAAGAAATTTTTTTTTCTTTGCTGTTGTTGTTGATTGAACAGACCTTATTTCTTCTTTG
>NC_090753.1:40287006-40289976 GCF_036898095.1 Palaemon carinicauda | reverse complement strand
GGCCGGGAAATTGGGTAAAACTCGCTGGTAAGAGACTGATGTCTCGCCAGGTAAATCCTCGGACAGGTAGGTAGCGTCAGGTTCTGATATCTTTTATGGCCTCTCGTGGCATGGTTGGTTTTGACCTGGCCTTTCATTAGAAGGGGCTAGCGTTCGATCCCCAAGTATGAGGGTAGAAATTTATTTCTATTTGAACACGATGTTGTGTCAATATTCATCCATATTGACTCATTAGGGGTAATTTGAATGAATTACTACCAATTTTTTTCACGTGGTGGGGCCGGGATATCGGGTAAAAACTCGCTGGTAAGAGACTGATGTCTCGCCAGGTAAATCCTCGGACGGCTGGGTAGCGTCAGGCTCCAATATATGTTATGGCCTTTCGTGGCATAGTTGGTTTCGACCTGGCCTTTCATTAGAAGGGGCTAGCGTTCGATCCCAAGTATGAGGTAGAAATATATATATATATATATATATATATATATATATATATATATATATATATATATATATATATATATATATATATATATATATATATATATATATATATATATATATATATATATATATATATATATGTAATAGCTTTTGGTCGGCCAGTCTCAAAACTAAGGTTACAGTCGACCCCTTTATCACAAGGCCACAAGGAGAGATGAAAGTTGATTACAACTCTTCCATACAAATTTCTGTTGAATTCAGGTTTTGTACTTAGACTCGAAATCAACCCATCTCCTCAATCACTGGTGCTCTTGTAATACTGGTCAGTTTTTCTGGCTTTGAACGAATAGAAATTGTTTAATATAAAGGAATTTTTATTCCATATGTTTCTTTGTTCATTGTTCAAAACAACTTTTCATCATGGAAAAAAATATGTGTTTTTAATCATTTTAAGTGTTACATTTATTCTAAAAAATTTTTTTTTTATGAAATCAATAATAAAATTTTGTAAGGGAAATACAGTTTCATATCAAACAGAGAGAGAGAGAGAGAGAGAGAGAGAGAGAGAGAGAGAGAGAGAGAGAGAGAGATGATCATTCTTATGCATTTATCATGAAATACAAAAATGAGTCTTATGTATTACATAGCTAGAATATATTAATGGAACATGTTTATCAAGGAATCTAAAAAATTAATTGCATTTTATATTACTAGATAGAGTATTGTAAAATTAAATAATCTAATTAGCAGTGGTCTCCACAATAGAACAAGCTTCATTTATTGTCAATTAGAATAAAAATAACACCAATTAAATTATATAACATTTTATTAATCCTTTTAATGAATAAGTACAGAAATACCATTATTTTTTTTCTCATACATAAAAGATGTATAGAAATGTCTTATATACTGGTAATCGTTGAAGATATTTTTTAATTTATTATCCTTTGTTAGAGGTTAAGTTTGTATTTTAACCCAGGACAAAGAAAATCTATAAACTATAATTATATGATACAAATAAAAATAATGGAATCAATAGATAAACATACAACATCGAGTCATGATCTATCTCTCTCTCTCTCTCTCCTCTCTCTCTCTCTCCTCTCTCTCCTCCTCTCTCTCTCCTCTCTCTCTCTCTCTCTCTCGATTATGGTCCTATTTGTGGATGATTGGATCTCTCTCTCCTCTCTCTCTCTCTCCTCTCTCTCTCTCTCTCTCTCTCTTGCAACACACAATCTCTCTATATATCCAATATTTGTACCTAATGACGATTGATTTCAAGTGAATAACCCCTTTATCAGCACTGTTTTCTTCCACGACAATACAGAATGTGTGAAAGATTTCTCTGGAAAATTTACTGATACACATTTTCATATAAAAAATAGTACTACACAAAGTGAAATAATTACTGCTGAATAGAAAGACGCATTATCTACAAAATTCATATTCAAGGTAAAATGGTATAGTAATGGTATGTAATCTGTGATAGTGATCTGTTACGTTGTAATTGAGAGGAGAGGTGAATGTAACTAAACTTTATGAAACATACATCGAGCTTATATAGCAGGCCTTGCGAGCAAAAACGCCACAATAATTAAACAAAATAAAAACTTAAGCTACCATTCTTACACAGGTTGGTTTATTAACAGTGCAGGGAAGAGCGAGTGATAAGATAAAAAAGAAAAACCGTTACAGTGTATGATCGTGTATGAAACACGTGCGGTACAAAGCCCTTTATCAATCATAGTGCAATGTTCCTGTCATTGTTAACTTACAATTGCTGTGATCAACTGTTAGAATTGATGATCGAATTTAAACTTCGAATATTGTTAATTATAATTCGTTTGGCAGCTTATTTGCATTGGCTTCTTGACGTGGTAATAACAGACTCTTCTATTATAAGATTTGTAATGAAACAATACCTAGTATTTCAAGATATTATATGATTGGAATATTTTCATTACATTGTTCCTGAATTATATATGTTAAATTTAGAATTATATATTCAGGCACCGATATTAAATTAGTTTTGCATATTTATATTTCGAAGCTCAGGAATCCGTGCTCCATTGAAAGATAAAATCTTAATATGAAATCTGCATCGGATAAGAAACAAATGATCAAACTACATATATATATATATTTATATATATATATATATATATATATATATATATATATATATATATATATATATATATATATATATATATATATATATATATATATATATATATACATATGAATATATATATACATATGTATATATATATATATATATATATATATATATATATATATATATATATATATATATATATATATATATATATATATAAACATAGACACACAGGATTTGCAAGCTTGCTTATCAGAATGCGTGAAATATCACAGAAGTTGGGCTCAAGATAAATAGAAGAAAGACAGATGATGAGAACGAATTATACAATGCGATATGAAATATCATTGGAAGGAGAAAGGATTAATGAGATAGAATCAATTAAAATATTTAGGAAATATGATATTTCG
>NC_090753.1:40277006-40279506 GCF_036898095.1 Palaemon carinicauda | reverse complement strand
AATCAGCCAAAAGTTTGGACATTGTTGTCACAGAAACTTCAAACTTGTTTTATATTTGTGTGTATGGAAATCCACACCACCTAATACATATCAAGGTCCAAAGTTTAAGGTCAAGGTCAAACAAATGGTAGAGTAATAATCTTCCGCGGAGGAGATCTGCGCTCTACTGAGTGCCTGTCTATTTTTCAATAAATTCGTCGGGCATAGAAAACAAATGATTTAAACTTACTCTTTAGTTTACCAAGCTTTCAACTGGGCTCCATAAGGTACTAGAAGAGTTGGAAGACCTAGGCCTACATGGCTAAGGCCTATGAAGCGTGAAGCAAAAAGTGATGATGGTGATCATTACTCATCAAAGTATAATCATATGTATCCATGTATGGTTTTATAAGAAGAATATTAAGATGATGTTCAATGATATTTATTTATGACATGTAGAATAGGCGATACATTACAGTGGTAACGTGTTTGCCTAGTATTTGCATGGCAGCAGATCGATCCCTGCCCAGGACTGTGAGTTTAATCTGTTTACTGGGGATGCCACTGCTGTGGTAGGGCACCACAGTGGTGGTTATGCTTGCCCGACTGACGTTTTGGCGAGCATCTATTCTGATGGAACTGGAACTGAAACCAGACTCCTTTAACCTTTATTAAATTCGAAACGCACTTCTCATTATCACTAAAAACGTAATTTCTTTGGGTATTTTTTGTTTTTAATGAATCTACACAAACTTTATGATTGCACTTTATAGAAGTTATAAATATTTTGTTAGCTATCTTATAAATACAAAAATCCTTCTTCCTTAAAACTCAAGTTTCAATAAATAAATTCAATATATTTTGTTTTCATCCTAAGATAGTGGATAAATATTTTTTCTATTCATTTAATGTTCTTCATTTTTATTGAAATTATTAATTCATTTTGAAAATATAAAATCATGTTTTTTTCTCAGTTTAAAGCATTGGATGGATGCCCATGATATGTATGCTAGTAATAGTAATACCATTGAGAATAATGATAATGACTATGATTATAATCATATTGAAAATAACCGTATTCTTAATAATTATATATTGGTGCACACAAAAACTTACATACATAAATACTTACATTGCATATTTAAATCAAAGATTAGTATGTTATTTTAATGAGCTTCACAAAAGGAATTCATTACTACTTCCTTTACAACTACTAATAATAATACCACTAATAATCAGTAATAACAATGAAAACTCGCTTTGTACTTACAAAACAAGGGTACATTGAAAATCCTTTCGTTCATACTTCTTTGATAGTTTCCAAGGGCTCGGATATTATGACCCTTATCCTCCACTTCAAACTACTAAGATTGATACCTTTGAGAGGTTGTACATAATTTGATAATAAAAATGAAAACGAACACAAAAATATAAGAAAACATCACTGAAAAGAGACATAAATATAAGGGGAAAGACATCAAATAGAAAAGGGGGAAATGCTTTCATGTTCCTGGAAAAAGAAGTGTCCGCTGAGTGCCAGAAAGAAATGTGAGAGCCGCATTTTTTGAGAGGGGGGACAGTAGAACATGACCCTAAGAGAAAAGACAAGAGAGAGCTCTGTCAGTGAAACACTACAGACACACATTTGGTATAAAATAATCCTCTTAAGAGGACCTCGTCTTCATGTGGACAAATGTTTCGACGCATATAACTTTTTTATACGATCATGAAACCATGTTAATTATGTTATACGTAATTTATTGGGACTTATTGTTGTTGTTTAGACACACTTAAAGCAAACTAAAATTCTTTAAATTGAGTGAAAAAAGAGTTAAGACAAAATTGGAAATATACGTATGATGGAAATTTTTCTCCTGATGATAACACTTTATAACAATGTAATTTGTGTTACAAGTTTTTTTTGAGGAGAAAGTTTTGGTGTCCTATCGACTTTTGGAAACTGCATTTACATTAAAAGAGAATGGAAAACTGTATGATCATTGAACAATGTTACTTATCTAGGTATCTACTATCTTTAATGAATACAATAACAAACAGTTATATAACGGGTATATTTGAATGTAACTTATTGGTGATTTCACCGTATATATCAGTTGATTTTCTAAACCAAATCTTGCTAAAAAAATGCTATCAACTTCATAAGCAGAAACATTTCCCAAAAAGAGAGATATACAAGTGTCCTGGACCAGGGCTCGAAGCCAGGCCGGTCAGATACTATAATCTTTGAGTGATTTTGCCTGGGGCTCTGATCCTGAGGTCGTTAAGAGAATTCAGACTTTAATGCATTAATATATATGGCTTATATGAAATAAAAAAAAAAAAAACGTTGTTTAAATGTGCAAAATTTATCATTGATCGAATGCAAAGTCCCAAACCTACCAATTAGCTAAGATGGTGAAGATGGGTTGATTTCAATTCTAAGTACAGAAAACCTATATTCGCGAGGGATATGTAATGGAGAATTGTCATGGACTTTTATCTTTATTCGTGGCGGACTGGT